>NW_027368348.1:0-50558 GCF_046119375.1 Phyllobates terribilis | reverse complement strand
ATTCTTACGATCCACTGTGATGTGCTTGCTTGGGATACATAATGATCAAGGACGTGTGATAGAGAGATTCCATATGGTGTATCTAACGGTTATTAGCTTAGGTTTAGTGGTGTTTAGGAACTTGTCGAGTGCATTTCCCAGAATCTGGCTTGGAGAGTACATTATATAGATTTGCTGGAAGCTCGAGATCGTTTTGTGGCACAACCATGAAGATTTCGTTTGTACCCATCATTGGTGTATTCGGGATGGAGCCAGTGCGAAGAAGTGCCGAGAAGAAATGTTGAGATGTTGAGCTGAGTTCAAATGGCTCTTTCTCCCTTATCCGATGTCCAATTGAGGTGATTCCAACTCGAGGAGTTATATATTGAAGTCTACTTAAATATCTAGAATGATGAACGCAATCAGAGTTGTGAGTCAAACGTTATGGTGATTTTACGAACGTCACTTTTTTGCAGAAGCTTAGCCGCGAACGCGGACTAAGACCCACGACCATGGACTTTGACACTGGAAGCAGAGTTTACCGAACACAAGACCGCAACCGCGGACATCCAGCCGCGACCGCGTGTGTTCCTGACAGCTAGAAGATCCAAAATGTTGAATTTCTTTCCAAGATTGCTTTTCTAAAGATTTTCTAAATATTATTTCCCTATTTTTATTTCTTTTATTCCTTATTTTGTAAGATATATAAAAAGTTTTCTAGGTTTTAGTTGGGGATAATATTACTTTCTCATCTAGCCTCCTCCCTTAGAGTTTTCATTTTTCTTCGGATTATGATGAACCAAATTCACCATTGTTTACTCAAAGCTTGAAGCTTTCAGGCTTGGTTTCATGGTGAGTCTCTAAAGTCATGTTTTCTTATGGAATTGAAGTATTTGTTTCTTTATCTCTGGTGCTTAATTGCTTATTGTGTGATGTTAGTTTAATCTAGGTCATGAACTAGGTTGATTTTCCTCATACATATTGCTAGATTAGATGATTCTATTTGTAAAAGTCTAATCTTTGTGTAGCAATCACTATCTACATGAACTATTTGTGAGTGTTTATGGTGTAGAGATTCTGAATTCATGTCAAGTATCGGTGATTTGCCAATGGTATTGCATGAACCTATTTATCTTTGATCTTAATACTATTGTGTTATTTAATCTTGGGATTTCCTTGGTTATAACTTACAATAAGGGTATCTAGGACTATTTGGACTAGTTGCTATACAAGAACAAAGAGTATGACAAACTATCAATTCTATCCAAAAGGAACCATGTTATTAGGATTCCATGATCCATGAACCGGTTTGTTATGCTGATTGCTGCGAGTAAACTTCTCTCTTAATTGAATACAAAATCCCAGTTACATGTTAGAAGATTGTTATAGCATTTTATACAACCAAAACCCCCCTGTTCTTTGTTACTTACAGTCACATTCTTAGTAATAATCTCACTAATACTATTGTGTTATTGAATTTCCTTGGTTATAACTTACAATAAGGGTCTCTAGGACTATTTGGACTAGTTGCTAGACAAGAACAAAGAGTACGACAAACTATCAATTCTATCCAAAAGGAACCATGTTATTAGGATTCCATGATCCATGAACCGGCCTGTTATGCTGATTACTGCGAGTAAACTTCTCTCTTAATTGAATACAAAATCTCATTTGCATGTTAGAAGATTGTTATAACAATTTATACAACCAAAACCCCCTCTGTTCTGTGTTACTTACTTTCACATTCTTAGTAATAATCTTACTAGCCTCCTTTGAGATATGATCCTTAGTTTCCGCTATATTTTAGTAGAAACTGGGTAATTTAGCTTGGCTTGCGATCTAGGTCTCGTCAGTGAACCCGATTTGTAATTAGGAAGTCTATGATCAAACAAAATATTTCATTGTGTGGATACCCGCTGAATAAGGTATTTTCTCTATTACTTTCCTAGATTAAGTTTGTAACTTAGCATCAATCCAATTTCCCCCTTTTATCATTAATAAATTTGATCAAACAAAATATTTCATTGTGTGAGATCGAACCTTGCTTATGATATGGCTAAACCTACACACAAGCGTATGGGATCAATTATATCTTTTCAAGTGTTGTTCCCACGAGGACAAAGTAGTAATTTTTAACTAAATTGGCAAGCTAAGTCTTAATAAGATATTTTGATGATTATACTACGAAAATGAGAAAACACAACTTTGGAGAGATATGTGAATGAGAAATATCTAGGATTAAGGATCACCACAACAACTCCTTGGTAGATTACAAGATGCGTTTATCAAATAATAGCATGGACTTATTTGACGGTAAGCAATCAATATATCTACTAATTCCTTTTAGACAATAGTAGACGTATCTAAACTCCAACTAATAACCACTGTTGCGCAAAGTTAATTAAGCTTAGACTATTAGGCACTTAGAAACTAGAACTAGACCGGGTTAACATCCACTTTCATGCTCATCTAAGTCCAACCTAACCTAGGTTTCTATGATTACTTGGATCTCCACAAGAACAAACAAGTCTATTCGGGTTTAGGTAGTTCCAACTTAAACAATCTCCTTTCAGACTCGTGCCATGTCCAATTGAAATCTATAGGTATCTCCTTTCAGACTGAACCTAATATAATTCTAAAAGATTATCTCAATCTCATTAACAGCCCTAGAATCGAATCAAACAAGAAACCATGCTATCAAAGACAAATACAAGAAGAAAAATCTACCAATTCATTGTTGGGATCATCCCAATCCTAGAAATATTGATTTAGCTATTCATAATGGGAGAAACAATCAAAAACATCATAAGAATAGAGAAATTCATAGATCTAGATAAGAATAAGATAAATACTTGATTCAATCTAGAGTAGAACACTCCAATCCTTGAGATTTCTTCAACAATCTACAGAATACAAGCTAGGGTTTTCAAAGTGGATAAAAAGAGGTAGAGAGAGAGGTGGATCTCAAAACAAATCCTAAAATAAACTATTTATAAATCTCAAAAGGTAATACTAATGTAACCCCCAAGAAGCCCAAAATTTTCAAAGGAAAAACACCAAAAGTCGGAGAAGGCATGCAGAACTCGGGCTGATACTCGGCCGAATCACGGGTTGAGTATCCCTCTGTGTGGTGGCGCCCCTAGCTTACTCGGGCTGATACTTGTCCGAGTATCCCTCTGCTGACTCCCATCAAATGCAGCTCGTCACGGCTCGTTCCCTTCCTTCCTCGACCCCTTCTTCTTTAGGTTCCCGTCTTGCTAATTCTTTGACTTGAACACCATTCCATGGACGCTCATGATCTCCAAAGAAAACGTCTCCAAATCACCTGAAATCATCAAACGCAAGAGTATACACCGACTCTATAAAACCTATGAAAATAGAATAAAACAAGACTAGAAAGATGCAAAACGACTCTACTAAGACGAAATAAACATGACCTAAACTAGACTAAAATGCATGCTATCAAATTCCCCCACGATTGAACCTTGCTTGTCCCAAGCAAGCACATGTCAATGAATCCAAGCAGTATACAAAAGAGGTATCTATCCAAGTGACATATGATTGATAATAACGAAAGATCAAATAGAAAACAAATTCATTCCTAGAATGCTTCTTAATCAATGACAAGAGTATATTAGTTCCTCAACTCTAGACCTTACCAGAATAATAGAACATGTCATTCACACTCATGTATTTAGGTATGTGTTTCACTCAATATCATATCTCAACTTTGAATGTTAACTTCCATAAGCTTGCAACCAAATCTAGATCTCCACTGCTAGGCACAATGCAAAGCACAATCATGAGACATACAATAGAGTTATAATGGGGCAAAGGTTCTTTGATAAGGCATGGATAAAATTTTGTCCATATGGTGCTAAATCCAGGAGATATGAACTTCTTATGAAGCTACATGAACCCAATTGATATTACAATAAGCTCAAATACACAACCCAACCCAACCCAACCCAAGATCTATCAAATTGTTTATTTGTTGCTCCTTTTCTTCTCTTTCACTTATTTCCTCTTTTTTGGTTCTTTTTCTTTCATCTTTTTTTTGTATTTTCTTTCTTTCTTTTTAATGAAAAAGAAGGGAGTAATTTGGATATAAACAACAAGATAACACTCTATAATCAAATATCGTTATCCACCCCATCATCTATCATTCCCCCAAGCTCGTCTCACATCCACACAGAGTAAATAGAAGTTCAATCACCTAGATAGGTAGGATATAAATATAACATCGGCTTACTTTTATGGAGATACCAAAGAAAGGCTATAAGGCTCAAATGGATACAAGAGGAGGATATCAATTCAAGAATAGTCAAGGATAATATGGGCTCATTAAAATAATGTCTCAATCAAATGTGATACATTTTTAGTCCTATATGTAGTCTCAAAAAGATTTAGAAGCAAGTTCTAGAGATAACAAACAAAGAGAGTTCACTCATCAGAAAGAAGATGACTTTTCAGTTGTAGTCCAAGAAAGGCAAACAAGCTCACTAGGACATTTATCTAGAGTTTTGGTTCTAATGCATCTTAATCAAAGTCCACATGCTCAGGTCAATGTCAAAAGTGTGATCAATCAGATCATCCTCATAACACAATTGTAATATTAACAACTAAAGCATATTAAAAGGATTCTCAATCAGTGCACCATTATAAGAACTCACAATGGAACATGCAGGGGAAATCGATAACCGACACACATGAAAAAGAAATAAAACAAAAAAACAAAAAAAAAACAAACGAAAAATGCAACACTAAACAACCTACATGCAATGCAAAACAGAAAATACTCCCCTCCCTCGAGTTTAAAACTAACATTGTCCCATATTAAAGAGCAAAAGGATGAGAAGTACTCACAATGAACTACTCTTGAGAAGTTGGTCGAGGAGGAGGTCGACCTTTGAAAGAAACTCTCCCCTCATTAGGTAGCCAGAGAAGATGGCCACAATCCCCCGGATTAAGATCCCAATCAGAAGGTTGCATTATAGAAGTACAAATCAAGGCATCCTTCAACCTCAAATTAGATGGAGTGTCTTCAACTCCACTTTTTGTGCCTCTTGAGTCTCTTCCATGGGGGATAAGTCTTCACTAGATAGGGTCTCAATAACGGTCTCAGGCCCCTCATTACCAGATTCCAATTCTAAGAGCACATCAGCAAGCAACTCTAGATTGTCAGCTTTGGTCACACTCTCAGTCAAGCAATACTCTAACGAATCATCAATCAAAATGGCCATCAAGGATTCTTGGGTTGCTTTTTCAACCATATCCAATCTAGAAACATCATCATCAAAAGCAGGCTACTTCACAACTTTAGGAAGGTTGAATTCAATATTCTCTTCTCCAATATTGAAGGAGAGGACACCCTACTTCACATCAATTAGAGCACCTGCGGTATCTAGGAAGGATCGTCCCACTATTATTAGAATAGGAGAATCAGCGGGAATATCTAAGACAATGAAATCAATCGGGATGTAGAACTTTCCGATCTGGATAGGAATGTCCTCCAAAATACCAACCGGGTGTGTTGTAGATCTATCGACCATGAGTAAGGTCATCTTCAGAGGTCTAGGATCTCCTAAATCAAGCTTCTTGCATATGGATAGAGGAATGATACTCATACTAGCACCCAAATCATAGAAGGCATGATAGGTACTCCTCCCTATCACCATAGGGCCACTAAAGCTGTCCGGATCTTCAAGCATAGGGGCCAACTTGTTTTGGATGAGAGAGCTACACTTTTGGTTCAAGGAAATGGCATGGTAATCATCTAGGTTCCTCTTGTTGGATAGGATCTCCTTCAAGAACTTCACATAGGTTGACATTTGTTTGAGATCTTCGGTGAAGGGAATGTTGATGCAAAGTTTCTTCAACACCTCCACAAATTTGCCAAATTGGTGATCTAGCTGAGCTTGGACTGTCGTTTGTGGGAAAGGAAGAGGATGCTTGTATGGTGACGGTGGAACATACTTGGGAACTTCCTTTTGCTCTTTCTCCCGGACCATGACCTCTTCAGAATCTTCAATAGCTACACCTTTCTGCTTAAGATCCACCACTTTAGGATACTCAAGTTGTCGTCCACTCCTCAAGGACACAACATTGATTTTCCCTTTTGGATTGGCCTCGATTTGGCCCGGAAGTTGACCATGTGGCCTAGAAGCATTCTTGGCATATTGACCATGCAAGCTATCATGACTATCCAGTTTCTTGTTTGTATTCTGTAGCTCCTTCATAATTAGTTAAAGCATAGACTCATCAGATGGTTGAGAATGCCCTTGATGTTGTTGTGGAGGGGTCTTGGTTGGAAACCAGGGGGTATCTTTGAGCAGCTAGATTTCCTCCCCAAGGGAAGTTAAGGTGATTCCTCTAATTGGGGCTAAGAGGTTTTGGAATATTGGTCATTCCAAGGACCCCGATTGAAGTTGTTCATGTAGTTCGCCTCTCCTTGGGTTTCACCTTAAGCACTGAAACGATGGCATGATGAAATAGTGTGGTCACTCTCTCCACAAAATTGACAAACCACATTAGACGTATCTCGAGAGGATGAACCAACCCCCATTCACTTTGGATTTTTGAACCACCAAATTCAGTCTCTTGATCTCCTAATGCATAACATCTATTTGAGTTTGTTAGTGCATCTCAACATTTACCTCATAGATCCCAGCTGCCTTCTTATGAAGTGACCGAATATCACTATAATAATGAGAGTGTTGAGAGGTTTTCTCGATTAAATCCCATGCTTCCTCGACATAAGTCTGGTAGAACTATCAACTACATTATAGAAGACATGTAGCAAACTCCACTTCTCTTGCCCATGATGAGGGCACAACATCAACAACTCCTTGAACCTCTCCCAACCTTCATAAAGAGACTCAACATCTTTCTTATCGAAGTCTAGAATTTGATTTGTCATCTCGGCTGTCTTCTTAGGAGGAAAATATTTGGTGAGAAATGTATCGGCTAACTCCTCCCAAGTGGTAACAGAGCCAAGAGGTATGGCCTTATACCAGGCCTTTTCTCTATCTCGTAGAGAGAACGAGAATGTGCGCAAGAACAATGCATCTTGACTCACTTCATGTATCTTCACCGTATCCATAAGCTGAGTGAAAGTGGCCGAATGTAGGTGTGGATTCTCAGACGACATACCCCCAAACTAATTTTGTTGAACCATGTTGATTAAAGAGGGCTTGATCTCGAAGTTACGAGGATGCACGAGAGGTCAAACCACAACTGAAACTTGCCCTTGGTGATTGGGATTCAAATAGTCACCTAAGGTCATACGTGGCTGATCCAGGCCGTTAATTCGTTGATCTTGATTGTCATTCCCATCCATCTCTTGTTCAATAAGATCACGTTATTGTCCTCTCAAGTGAAAATCACACTCAACTTCAGGATCAAAGTCGTTGAGATTATTAGCGCTTAGAACTCGTCTCATGAGAAGGTAACAAACCTGAGATCAAAGACAAGAGGAAAAGGATAAAATACCACAAGAGACTTAGTCGAACCGGTTGTAGGATACAACTGATACTAGCTAATGTCCCCGACAACGGTGCCAAAAACTTGATAGGGATAAACCTACCCACAAGCGTATGGGATCAATTGTATTTTTTCAAGTGTCGTTCCCACGAGGACAAAGTAGTATCATTTGTAACTAAACTGGCAAGCTAAGTCTTAATAAGATAATTTGATGATTATGCTACAAAAATGAGAAAACATAACTTTGGAAAGATATCTGAATGAGTAATATCTAGGATTAAGGACCACCACAACAACTCCTTGATAGATTACAAGAAGCGTTTAACAAAAAGAATAGCATGGACTTGTTTGATGATAAGCAATCAAATATATATACTAATTCCTTTCAGACAATAGTAGACGTATCTAAACTCCAACTAACAACAACTGTCGTGCAAAATTAATCAACCTTAGACTATTAGGCACTTAGAAACTAGAAGTAGACCAGGTTAACATCCACTTTCGTGCTCAGCTAAGTCCAACCTAACCTAGGTTTTTATGATTACTTAGATCTCCACAAGAACAAACAAGTCAATTCGAATTCAATTCTAGGTAGTTCCAACATAAACAATCTCCTTTCAGAATCATGCCATGTCTAATTGAAATCTAAATCTCCTTTCACACTCAATCAAAAAGAATTCTAAAAGATTATCTCAATCTCAATAAGAGCCCTAGAATCGAATCAAACAAGAAAGCATGCTATCAAAGACAAACACAAGAAGAAAAATCTACTAATTCATTGTTGGGATCACCCCATTAATAGAAATATGGATTTAGCTATGCATAATGGGGGAAACAATCAAAAGCATCATAAGAATAGAGAAATTCATAAATCTAGATGAGAATAAGAGAAATACTTGATTCAATATAGAGTACAACACTCCAATCCTTGAGAATTTTTCAACAATCTCCAAAATACAAGCTAGGATTTTCAAAGTGGCTAAAGAGAGGTAGAGAGAGTGGTGGATCTCAAAACAAGTCCTAAAATAACCTATTTATAACTCTCAGAAGGTAATACTAAAGTAACCCCCAAGAAGCACAAAAGTTTCCAAGGTAAAACATCAAAACTCGGAGAAGGCATGCCGATACTCGGCCGAGTCACGGGCCGAGTATCCCTCTCTTTGGTGGCGCCCCCTTTCTTACTCGGGTTGATACTCGGTCAAGTATCCCTCTGCTGCCTCCTATCAAATGCAGCTCGTCACGGCTCGTTCCCGTCCTTCCTTCACCCCTTCTTCGTTAGGTTCCCGCCTTGATAATTCTTTGACTCGAACACCATTCCATGAACGCTCATGATATCTAAAGAAAACGCCTCCAAAACACCTGAAATCATCAAACACAAGAGTAGACACCGACTCTACAAAAACCTATGAAAATAGAATAAAACAAGACTAGAAAGACGTAAAACGACTCTACTAAGACGAAATAAACATGACCTAAAATAGACTAAAATGGATGTTATCAACTTACCACTCTACTTGTAGAGAAGTGAGTGAGGTTTATAAATTATTATTTTGATAGACATAACGACCATTTTGGCCTCATCAGGCTCCATCGGGATTGCGCCTATCAACCTTACCTACTATGAATGAGCTTTCACTCACATACCTAGCGGTCTAGTCCGTCTTCAACAAAACGACTACCTAGCAGTCTCGTCTAACTTCAACAAAACGACTGCCTAGCAGCCTTCAACAAAACGACTACCTAGCAGTCTTCTCCGTCTTAAACAAAACGACTACCATGTTGTCTCGTCTGTCCTCGACAGTTTTGTTTTCTATTAGGCAAATTTAACATTCAAGATCTTCATGCTCCCACTTGAGGATGAGGGTCAGTGAATAGACATTATTGTTGCCATTAATCTTTATCCGTGCCTTTTCATATTATCTACAAGAGTTACTGTTCGTGTCTTTTCATATCCTTTACAGAAGTTACTGTGCACTTTGTACATATACTCTCTTATTGTCTCATACAATAAATTATTTTTTATAAACATGTTTTTTTCTTCTAATTTATCAAGAGGTTTCTAAAAAAAAGTTGTTTGACGGACTGGGCGTTCTCCTCATTTCTTTCCCGAAAGTGCAACTATTTGGTATTATGATGTTGTTTGGGAAACTTGCTCTCACTGTCTCAAACTAGGCAATCATACAAGTTCATTCCTTGTTCTGTTTGGCGGCAATCCAAATTCTTCAAAAGTTCTAAATAAATAAGCTATAATCTCTGTCTCTGGTTGAGGAAGAATATAGTTCTTGCGGAGATTGGGTTGGATCTCTCGACTTTTCCACAAGCGTGAAGTATTCTGTTGAAAGCCTGCTAATGTGGACTAACCACTTGATTCTGTTCGAGAGAATCTGTTATGAATGTAATATAAACTCAGTCTTCTGATTCACTCTATAAACAATTCATACAATATTCTCTCACATCTCTATTCTCGGAGTTCTTCCAAAGCTCTAACAATTGAGTCTTCTTTTTCTTCCATTTCTCACTCACATGGTATTAGAGCCACATGGTGAATCAAGACGATGAATCCACTTTCACAGCTAATGAAACACCTTCTAAATTGAAGCTTCGCAATTTTGATCATCAAACTACGTATTTTCCACAAATTTGTTGAATGAAATTAACTATATAAATATGAGATTTCTCTTTGATCAAAGTCGAAAACTAAAATGGTGACCAGAGAATGCAAACGGTCTGAACAATCTTCACCCGACCTTCAACAATGGGATATTGTAACTTGAGCCGAAATTCAACATATCTAATCGAACATGACTCTTTCACAAGGCAATTTGTCCGTCTCTTCTTACTTGACTATGATGAAGCTTTTTTCGGACGAGTACCTAAGGCCGATTCAAGGTAACACCTGATCATGAATCCTCCACCAGGAATGAAACACAGTTTGTGAAAATATCCTGATCATGAATCCTCCACCAGATCTCTGATGTTATCAGTTGATCCTTCAAGAAGAAGAAGAATTTGATCTGTATCTATCAAATTACATAGGCGTACACGCATATAAGCGCGGTTCGGCCCAACATACAAGCCCAATGAGGTTCCATCCTAAAACAATTGCCAATAGGAGGAATAATCCATGGGTTTATATAGTGGGCAATTTATCTCCCAACTTCGGGTGTGGGATAGAATCTCCACACGCTCCCGCAAGTGCAACGAACCTCAACTAGCCCAGTTGACACTTGAACAAGCGAGTGTGGGGAGACATCTCATTTTCTTTATAGCCAACATCCCAACTAACTCGTGGGCCCAAGGCCGAATCCCGGCTCTGATACCATGTCAAATTACATGGGTCCTAAGTCCAACAAAAGCAAGCGGGTCGTGCACGTAAGCGCAGTGCGGTCCAACATACAAGCCGAATGGGGTTCCATCCTAAAACCAATTGACAATAGGAGGAGTAATCCATGAGTTTATATAGTGAGCATTTTATCTCCCAACTTCCGGTGTGGGATAGTATCTCAATAGTATCCTAGAATTTCTCCTGGTTAAAATGTTATGCCTCTAATAGCATCTAAAGGACAGTTGATAGAAAGACTTTACCTAGTCGTAATTCCACCAAAATCCCGTCTATGAAAAACGAGATATTAATCACATGATATTCCAAACTATCTAAATACACTAACAAGAAATTTATGAAGAGTACGGGCCAATTCCACAAGGAAAGGGTTTTTGGATTTGTTTATCTAACAAACTAAAATTTAATGTGACCGAGAGAGAACTTAGCCCAACAATATCCATCCCTACTTGACAAGTTAATCATCCAAAGTCATTCAATACTATTAGTGCAATGTGTTCCTATTCCTATTTTATCCTGACTAATAACACAATCAGATTCTATCAACATTTTCTACGCACTTAACCACGTAACCATCAATACTTTAAAGTACTAGAAGCATTTATTTTGCTCCTAACTTCATGGCATTCATTTGGCCTTGTGCTTTAGCAAGACCAAACATCTAAAAAGAAAATATTAGACAAATTTAATCAACTCAAGGGATTATGAAGTCAAGAGGTTTAACAAACCTTTCCAAACACTCACCATAGCTCCTACTAAAAAATAAATCGAGTAATAAGGAAATGAATTATCCAACAATATTAGTCATTTTACTTGCAGAAATTCTTACCCTATTCTTCCAAGTCGACAATTTTGCCTCTGCATTCTCTGTCATCATTAAGGCAATTAACAGCTACATCGTCAGTTAGGCACACAAATTTAGTATGTTGTGCTCCTAGCTGTAATAAAAACCTCTAAAATTCGGGAACGTAAATTTAGCTTTTAGGACATTCATGTGTACAAACTCTTTTTAGGGCATGTGATCCAAATATCGAACTCAATTGACTGAATATGAAATCTGACGATCGAACAACAAGTTTTGAAAATAGATTTTTATTGATTATGAGAGTCGATTACAAGAGTAATGTGTTATGGGATCAGAATAAACAGAATTGCTAATGGTGTAAAAAATTGTGTCATACATTGCCAAGGAAGAAAAATATATATATGAGACCAGTTCCCAATTCGTTCAGATTTGTTTACATAACCTTCTGAGCAGATGGATCTCGTAGTGGGGCGGCCCTACGTTCGACATATTCCTGGTCGTTGGATAGATTCTCGATAGGCGGACTATTAAGGAAACTGATTTGATCTGCTAACTATTGATTACTTCCTCCATAGGCCCTTTTCTTCATTACCGGACGAAGCCCAATAACCGTGGCCCAACAGTAGCCCCAAGTAAAAATGCCAAAGTTAACCGGTTGGATTTTTACTTCTTTTCATCGGGTCGTACACGTGTACACGGTTGTCTATTCAACTTCTTCAATTAACTTGCCCGAGGTACTCCTTAAATGAACGATTTTGACGACTCTGCACCCTTACATCTTCCTTTCGTCGCTTTGTCCAAGGTAAAGATTTTTCTCTCCCCTTTTGAATTCTTTTGCCCTTTCAATTTCTTGCCTTTTTTCCATGGACTCTGCAACTGCCTCCGATTCCTCTTATGAGTCCTCCCAGCTCCAGACCGTAACGTACGTGCCCCATGGACGGACGCCTGACCCAATGGCTTCCCAGGATGAGTCCCAGTCCTCCTTTGAAGCTAGCGCTTCCGCTTTGTCAGAGGAATCTGAAGAAGGGACGCCTTCCCCTGAAGTAGTGTGCCGTGCTTATCTGATTCCAAATGCAGGGATGCTGGAGAGCACTGTGACATAGGAAAAATAGAAAAGCTGGTGAAAGCCGCTTGCTTTCCCCCGTCAACGGTTGCTAGGCTCCCTTGTTGAGAAGAGAGATCGAACTCTGTGGTGCCGAGTTGGGTATGCTTGTATTGCTATCGCTTTACTATTGGAATGACGTGACCCTTTTCTAAGCTGGTCTAAGGTGCTTTGAAGAATCGGAAGCTCGCTTCGGCGCAGATCATGCCATTGGGTTGGCGATTGCTCCGCATGCTCGACCATTTGAACGACTGTTACCCTGAGTTGGACTTTGACTTCGCTGCCTTAGATTATTGGTATTATCCTCTTAGCATGCGTCCTAGGCAGTTCTGCTTCTGGGCTCGTCCGAATTGTGTCCCAATTGTTCAAAGATTGGATGCGAATGATAGGAACTGGCCTCAGCAGTATTTTTTGTCGAGATCGGTTCGTTGGGGATGGGAGAGGGCTGCTCATACATAAGGAATCAGTGGTGGAAGCCTGGTACGTATTCGCTCCTATAATATCTTTCTTCATCCGAGTTCTTAATCTTACTCTCTTTCTTCACAATGTTTTGTAAAGGAGAAACGAACATTGATCCATCGCTAGAGGCAAAGATTGAAGTGACGGACGACATTCCCCTAGAACATCGAACGTTTGAAAATGCTAGTGTTGTGAACAAGCTCCCCCTCGACCCAAATCTGAAGATGGCATCTCTGACCAAATGTAAACGTTTCTTTGATCGTTCCCACTCTTTCATATTGAAACTGCTTCGACTCGTATTTTGAATTGCGCATATATGGTGGGATCACAACTGTCACCACCCATTCTGGACGAATTTCTGCCACGACCTCTTTCAATACGCTGATGGCAATGACAGGCAAGGAAAAGGTTGAACCCTCGATGGCCCCTCCTCCACCTTCAAAGGACAAGACTAAGAAGTGAAAATCCGCTGATGTTTTTAACCTGACGAAACCACTGGCTCCTGGTATGTTAACACTGGATCAGGCTCTATCTTCCATGCTCATCCCAGACGCAACTGAGAAGAGGAGCTTTCAGGAAAACCAGGAGGCAACCCAGTTCGCTTCTTGGATGGTATGGCAATTTGCTTTGTTAGTCTCTTGTGTACGTGTTGGGATGTAATACTAAATCTCATTTTGCCTTCTACAGGCCTTGCAAGATTTGTGGTCCGACCAACTAAAGAACAAAAAGTGTATGTCAGATGCAAACGCCCAGATTGACAAGAGCAAGGAGCAAGTCAGTGTCCTGGAGACCGAGCTGGCCAATACCCGGAGTAAGCTAAAGGCTATCGAAGGAGAGCACTCGACCAGGATCGTCTGCGTGGAGGAGGAAGCTACTACAAAGATTTCCCAGCTGGAGGAAAAATTTCGAAAATCCGACAAGGAAGGAGGGGAAGCTACGCTGGAGATCAGTATGTTCTATGGCAAGCTATCGACGGTTGAGATGATGGAAGAGTTTGTGGCGGGCAAGCACAACGAATGGGATGCGCTACAAGCCCGGAAGGAGTTCGACGAAGAGTATCCCAAAGGCTGCCTCACTCAGAACTCCCTCATAAGGTTGGTTTTTAATATGCTAGCGGCGATGAAGAAATGGAGAGCTCGGGACGTAATGACGGCACATACGGTGTTGATGCAAATCAAGTGTCGTCCCCTGATCCAGCGAAGGACAAGTGATCCCGCTCTTCTTTATCTTTTAATGTTGCCTGTTTTATGCTTTTTGGACATGGACTGCTGTTTGATGAATGTTTGTACCCTCCGTGACGGAGGTTAACTCTTGGTTTTGGCAACCCGTGTGCCACAACGGGTCGCATGCTAAACTGTTTTGACTGGTTCGTCGTGGGACGGGTCAACTTTTGATATATTTTCTTTGTTTTGTTTGGCGGTCGTGTCTTCTCTTTCGTTCGTCCCTGAGAAAGGGGCCTGCAAAACGAGAGAAAAACATCGTGATGCCTTGTGTTAATTATTGCATACAGGGCTAGTCGCCTGAGTGTGACACATCGACCGTACCTTGTGGGAAGTACAAGGCGAGCGGTGTGCCGACGTGCCGATTCTTCTCCATCCCCGTCGAGATGGAAACGAGAACCTGAAAAAATGTATGTGCTAGTTGCAACTTGTAAATGTATTACACAAGGAGAAAGTATATAGGCTAGGACGTTATTGTATAGGAGGTTTGGTTTAGTACAGACCTTATACAAAGTATAAGTTTTGCAGGGTAAGACGTGGCAAACTCCGTTTTTAAACCCTAGTGAAATGATCGATTGTGTATGTAATGTGTGTAGAGCTTGTATAAGTAAAGAGTGTGTGGATCCACGACGTAGATCTTCTAGTGCGAAGTGTTAACTTCTAGAAACTAATGACAAAGGACAAGAATCTAGGATTTTATCTGTTAGACGGTCGTAGTGTTTGATAGTTTATCCTTGAATTAATCACAAGTACAAAATGTTTAAACCCCACATACCTAGAAGTACTATCGTTTAAGATGAGTTGCATTCTAGTTCTGGGTAGATCCTCTCCATCCATGGAGAAAAGCTTGTAAGCCCCATTCCCAACTACTTCGTGATGCAATAAGGTCCTTCCCACTAAGGGACAATCTTTTCGTCCCGGGGGTCGATGGTGTTCTTGAAATTTTTCGCAACACTGAGTCTCCAAGTCTAAAGACTTTGATCCTGACATTTTTGTTGTAACTACGGGCTACTTGTTGTTGGTGTACGATCATTCGCTGCAGGGCGATCTCCCTTAGTTCATCGACCGTATCGATGTTATGAACTAACTCGTCATCGTTCTGGGTCGGATTTTGTAGCCCATAGCGAGCCGTAGGAACCACTAATCTGCTGGAATGACAACCTTGCGCCCATATACCAGCGAAAAGGGGGATTGTCCGGTTGCACTTTTAGGGATGGTCCTGTCCGATCATAGGACGTAAGGGAGGTGCTCGGCCCATTTTCCCTTGGCTCTCTCTAGTCCTTATTTGAGGTTGTGTATGATGACTTTATTTCTAACTCGGCCTGTCCATTGGATTGCGGATATCTAGGTGTCAAAGTAACCAGATTGATGTTCCATCGAATACAAAATTCTCGGGTCTTTTGTCCGATGAACTGGGAACCGTTGTCGCAGACTATTTTGGAGGGGATTCCGAACCTGCACATGATATTTCATTTAATGAATGAGATAACTTGTTTTTCTTTTACCTTTTTATAAGCCTCTGCTTCTATCCATTTGAAAAAGTAGTCCGTCATTGCCAAAAACAATATGCATTACCTAGGCGCCGTTGTAAGTTTTCCTACAATGTCCATTCTCCACCTCATGAAAGACTAGGGAGGAAGAGTGGGATGTAAGAGCTCTAACGGTTGATGAGGGACTGGTGCGTGATGTT
Organism: Phyllobates terribilis; assembly: GCF_046119375.1. NCBI lineage: Eukaryota > Metazoa > Chordata > Amphibia > Anura > Dendrobatidae > Phyllobates > Phyllobates terribilis. The sequence continues at coordinate 34,481 of NW_027368348.1, read as the reverse complement.
GGCATGAATCACATCTTTTAGCATGTGCCACAACGTCCACATTCATAGTGGGCCAGAAATATCCTAGCCGTCTAATTTTGCACGCGAGACTGCGTCCTCCCTTGTGATTTCCACATTCCTCGTTGTGGACGGAATGTAAGAGTTTTTCACTTCGTTCGTCTCACCGCATTGTAGCAAGAGCCTTGAAACTGATCGTTTGAAAAGAACAGAGTCAAGTATGTCGTAGGATAAAGCTTGTACCTTAAGCCTCTTCACGGCCAGTTTTTCATTAGGAAGGATGTCCTTTAACTTCCATTCCATGATAGGTTTCGTTCAATCATCTTCCGTCAGATTTTGATCTCCGTTTTGATCGCCAACGTTTAGAACTTTGACAAGGTTACTTGCAATAGTACGCACCGTAGGTGTGGTGACATGGACGATTGGAATATTAGGAAACTCTGAAGGGTGTAGAAAAGATCCGAGGTTGGCTTGTGCGTCAGCTTGTGCGTTTTGTTCCCTGGGGATGTGTTGGGTGTTGAAGCCTTCAACCTTGCCAGAAGATTCTGGATGACTTCTAAGTATGAAGCCATTTGTTCGTCTTTTGTGGCGAATGATCCTCAAACCTGATTGACAATGAGCATAGGATCACAAGTAACTTTCAAAACTTTAATAAGTCTAACGCCAAGTGTAAACCAAAAATGAGCGCCTCATATTCAGTTTCGTTGTTTGTTGCTTCCCATTCGAATCAAAAGGCTGGAGCTATGACCCAAGGAGATTTCAGGATGACGCCAAACCCCGTTCCCCTTAAATTGGAGATCCATCTGTGTGCATCGTTCAGACGCCCATATGTTTGTTACTGCTAATCCCGACGTTCTCACAGGCAGCCTCCTGTTCTGAGGTCAGACTGAAATCTGCGAGGGCCGGAGATTTGATTACGGTTCTAGGTTCGAACTCGATCTCGTAACCATTGAAATGTATGACCCACTTATCCATTTTCTTGTGGTTTCTAGCTTCCTCATTATTTCTTGTAGTGGGTGGTTGGTCCGAAACACGATCATTTGAGTTTCAAAATACGGTTTGAGTTTGTTAGCGGGTGTCACTAGGGCGAGGACGAGTTCTTCCAAAGGAGAATACCTTGTTTCTTCCGGCAGTAGTGACCGACTAATGTAATAGACTGGTAGTTGTTTCTCATCCTCCTCTCTCAGTAAGACAGTGCTAAATGACGAATCCAAAACAGACAAGTACAGTGGCAAGGGTTCGTCGATTTCTGGTTTTGCAAGGAGTAATGGGTTTGCCAAGTAATTTTTTAGTTCTTGGAAGGCCATTTCTTGTTCTCCTTCCCACATGAACATTTTGTTTTTCTTTAATGCGTCGTAGAAAGGCTTGCATTTGTCGGACGATTTAGAGATAAATCTGTTGAGAGCCGCTACTCTTCCTGTCAACTTTTGTATGTCTTTTATGCTTCGAAGGGCTTTTAGGTCGAGGATCACCCTGACTTGTTATGTGTTGGCGTCGGTCCCCCTTCACTGACCAGGTGCCATAAGAACTTTCCCGACGAAACGTCGAACGAACATTTGGCCGGGTTCAGCTCCATCTTGTATCGTCGTAGAATGTCGAAACTTTCTTGTAAATGACTGACGTGGTCGCCTTTTGCTCTGGATTTGACTAGTACATCATCGATATAGACTTCTATTGTATCCCGATCAGTTCTTTGAACATGTTGTTCATGAGTCGTTGGTAGGTAGATCCGGCGTTTTTCAGTCCGAAGGGCATCACCTTATAATAGTACGCCCCTTGACTGGTTACAATCGCAGTTTTTTCTTGGTCATCTTGGTGCATATGTATTTGGTGGTAGCCGCTGAAGGCGTCCATGAAACTAAGAATTTCATGCCCGACTGTGGCGTCGATATGGGAAAGGAAAGGAGGCCTTTGGACATGCTTTGTTTAGATCTATGAAGTCTACGCACACCCTCCACTTTCCGTTCTTCTTTTCGACAGCTACTACGTTAGCTAACCATTCCGGGTACTTTACTTCTCCGATTTTTCCCGCGCTCAGCAGCTTGGACACCTCTTCGTCGTCTACTTTATTTCGTTCGGTGGCGAATTTTCTCCTTTTCCGTTTAACATGTAGGAAGCTTGGATTCGTGTTCAGTCTATGTGAGATAATGTCTAGCGGAATTCCAATCATGTATTGATGCGACCATGCGAAACAGTCATTGTGGTTCCTTAAAAAGGAAAGGATTTTTTCGTGGCTTGGATCATCCAGGTAGGAGCCTATACGGACGGTCTTCTCGGGTGAGGCTGGATCAAGTGCTGTATCGTCGAGTTTTTCTGTTTCTGGCTCGATGTATCGATCCGGCCTTGGAGATTGTAATTGCTAATCGGTTTTATCCTGGATGGTCGATTTCATGGTAGCTGCGTATCACTCCCGAGCCATCTTCCGATCGCCCTTTATCTCTTGAATTTACTCTGTGGGAAATTTGATACTCTAGTGCTACGTCGAAGGTACGACTTTCATCGCGTGGATCAAGGCCTTCCCATAATAAAGCTATAGGGAGACTCATAGTCTACCACGTTAAATTTTACCGGAAGGTTAATGCCTCCTGCGTAAACAGGCAGGACGATGTCAGCAAGGGTATACTTCAATTCACCGCTGAATCCGACTAAAGGAATTCGGTCGGAGTTGGTATCCATTTCGCTTAGCCCCATCTCCCTGAGGGTACTCATATTAATCATGTTAGTCGAGCTACCAGTACCTACTAAGATGCGTCGAATTCTACAATTTCCAATATATAGTGAAATGACTTAGTCCGTCATGGTGATCTTCCCCGCCGGCGTCGCAATCGTCGAAAGTTATAGGAGTTGTCGAAACGGTCCTATTACTCTTGAATTCTGACAGTGGGGGTTGAATCCATGATCCTGCTTTTAGCATGCCTTTTGGCTTCTGAATAAAAAACACCGCATATCTCCGATCCCCCTGTGATACAGTTGATGATTCTCTTGGGTCTCGGAGATAAGGCTCGTTTACCTTGTCCCTTCGTTCAAGAGTCGCTCTACCTTTTTCTTAAATTATATCATTCAGATGTCCTATGGATAGTAGACGCACGCCTTCTTTCTTAAGGGTAACACATTTGTCCGTGTAATGTCTTTGATCGCCGTGGAAATCGCGCCACCGGGTTACGTCTTTTCTGGACTCCGTCTTGTCACTTTTCGTGGGCCACCTGATGTCTTTTGTGTACCTGTCCATAGACTTGACCAACTCGGCAGTCGATACATTGAAGTTATAGGTGTGTACCTTGGGGGGAAGAGCGGGGAGTTTCTTCCATCCGTTAGGCTTTTCATGACCAAGGTCGGGTCTTCCCCTCTCTTCCCGCGTGTACGGATGATTCCTGGTTTCCTTGTTAGATCATCTTACGATACGCTCAAAGAATGGGCTAGTCTTGAAGGACTCTTCATCCTCCTCGAGTCGTATCTGAGCAAGAGCTTTGGCTTGTACGTCTTCAAAGGTCATGCATGGGTACTTGGTGAGCTTCTTGTATAGTTCGCTCCCTCGTATCAGTCCTCGCCTGAATACTTGGACCGTTGTCGAAACGTCGCAATTTGGGATTGCTACTTTTTTCTTATTGTACCTGCTTAGATATTCACGAAGAGGTTCGTTAGGTTTCTTGAAAATGTAGTACAAATCACTAGACTGTCTTTTCTAGTCGACGACTGCTAGCGAACTGGGTCTTAAATGCATCGACCAGGTCGGCAAAAGATGCTATGGATCTGTGAGGTAATCGAGTAAACCATGTTAAAGCGGGTCGTGACAGGGCAGTCCCGAAGATCTTACACATGACCGCCTCTTTATCCCTTTCGGAAACGGAGGTGGCCATGAACATTTGCTTATACAGAGCAATATGCTCGTCGGGGTCAGACGTTCTGTCGTAACGTGTTATATTAGGAATGTGGAACTTCTTGGGGATTTTGACTCGGGCAATGTCTTCGGTGAACGGGGTCTCTCTATATCCCTTTATGTCCTCCCTCTCGATAGGGAGGGGTATAACTGGGATTCGGGCGAGCCATGCGTCTACCACCTTAGTGTATCTTTCCAGCGCTTGGGTTAGCAGGAGGTTGAACCTCCTATCTTGCTCATCATGTGAAGTTTGCACAGAGGGTTGCCGTCCCGTTTCAGGGACTGTAGGGGCGACGATGTCGCCTGGGTTAATCTTAACGGAATTAAGACAAGTAGGGCTAGGGATACCCTGACGCATTTCGGGGTGTGCTACGTTGTTTGGGATCATGATCACGTCGTCCATGTTCAACCGAATTTGAGTTTTGCCCAGGTCTCCGATCCTTCAAAGCCTCTGCGCGTTGGAGCCGACGAATTGGATTTGTGTCTTCAAAGAAGCGTTCTCACTAGCCAATTTAGCGTTTTTGGTGGCCAAGGTGAGACTCATTGTGTCGTGACGTTGGCGCTGGTCAGCAAGTTCCTGCTGGAGTGCCTCCATGGTGCGACTCATTTCCACCAATTGGTGAGATTCGTCCGACGCAGCCCCCGGGTGGAGGGTATCTTGAGGATCTGGGTTTTTTTCAGTCGCATTGTCATTGCTGCCGGGGAGTAGAGCGTCGAACTGGTCCGAAGACGTTTTTGTCGAAGGGTCGGCTATTGAGTGATGGTGGGAGGTGTGGATTTCAAAGGATTGAATCAATCAAAGGCCCCAAGGTGGGCACCAAATTGTTATGGGGCAAAAAGCGTGAATATGGGATCTGACGATCAAACAAAAAGCTTTGTAAATACATTTTTATTGATTATGAGAGTCGATTACACGAGTAATGTGTTATGGGATCACAATAAACAGTATTGCTAATGGTGTAAAAAATTGTGTCGTAGATTGCCAAGGAAGAGAAATATATATATATAAATATGAGCCCAATTCCCAGTTCGTTCAGATCAGTTTGCATAACTCTCGGAGCAGATGGATCTCGTAGTGGGACGGTCCAACGTTCGGCATATTCCTGATCGTTGGACAGATTTTCGGCGGACGGACTCCTCAAAGAAACTGATTTGATCTACTAACTATCGATTACTTCCGCTATGGGCCCTTTTCTTCATTACCAGATGAAGCCCAGTAACCGGGGCCAAGACTTACTAGAATGAATGTACTGTTTATCAACAAAATACAAACCAATCCACTGTTGTGAATGCAGCTGAACACTCCTGGTTTGCACGTATAGCAGTGAGAGTTTTATCACCCATTTTAACTTCATTCAGAGATGCAGAATTAATTCTATGATACTAAGCTGGCTTGAAGCCATCGCTGCAGCAAGGTGAAGGATTGTAATCACTTACTCTTTGGACCTTAACTGGACCACATAGTAGAAAGTTCCATTTGAAAGTAAACATTTGTAAAAACGATGCTATAAAACACATAACTTGCAAAAAACATCAATATTAAACAGAAGTACAGATAACATTATATCAAAACCTTGTATGATGCTATAACCTAACAAACAAATAAGAGTATAGCTAAATCTTACTAACTATATTAAAAGGGCTATCCAGAGACTTCCCTCATGACATCCATAGCATGTCGTTATGTGACCAGGCTTCTCTTCCTTCAGCCTTGGGAGTTCAGCTTCCTCATAAGCCAGTAACATCATACAATAGAAACTAACAAACCTATAGGAACATAGTTGTTGAAAGCATTACTGCACCAAAATAATACTCCTATCTTCCGAACTCGAAAATTAGTAGGGGTCTAGAAAAATCAGCCACCAGAAAAGTCATCATTTTCAGCAAATAAACAAGGTCCCAAGCTAAAAACACTAACTAGGGAGTGACAAATAAGAATCCTCACAATAACAACCAATATATAAGAAAAAAATTCTTCCCTTATTATCATTGAAAGAATTTGACTCAAGGAGGGAAAAAAACCCATTCATTCACCAAAGCAACCAAACAATTCATCTAGACAAAATACAAAGAACTAAAAAATCTTCACATATCATACAGAAATTTGATAGAAAAACTTAAAATGTAGACAATATCGTAACTTAGTCAGGATTTGGGGTAATTCATTTGTAGTAAGAGAAGCTAATTTCCATCCAAAAAGGGCATATGTCCGTAGGGTCACATCATGCTGAAAACAGAGCTAAAAATGCACAAGGGAAAGTTGATGCAGAGAGTCCAAGGAAACAGTCCAATTAAACAACAAATTGGAAACAAGGTCACGGTTTGAAAGATTGCAGTTGGCAAACTGTTACACAAATCTACTGTTGGGCATCAGTTATCGGGCTCCGTCGATGGCGTAGAGATAGGCCCACAACAGAAGCAGTCCTCGTGAAACGAATCAGGCAGCTTCCTCGCACACTCCGCCCGCCAATATTTTCTCCGACGAATTGATACGTGCAGATCATGGGCCGCTACACTATAAGAAGGAGTTGTTCCTAGAATCCACACACGCAACCTGAACAACCCAAAACAACGTCCACATTATCATCTCTAGCAATTTACTTTGTAGTTCCGATTACACCATTTGCACCATTGTAATTTACCTTGTGATTCATACCAATTACTCCTGTAATCAACCTATCAAAACTATAAAGTTCATTCTCAAAGTTTATTGTTCGATCATCAGATCCCTTCTTTAGGCAAATTAGTTCGATCCTCGAGTCACACTTTTTTCCCTCAAAGCAATTTGGCACCATACCGTGGGGCCTTCAGTCAATTCAATCCTTTGAAATCCGCACCTTTCACCATTACTCAATTGCTGACTCCACGACGAAACGCCCTCGGAATAGTTCGATGCTTTGCTCTCGGGCGGCATCGACAATTCGGCTGCCAAGACCCTAGAACCTCAAGATTCCCTTTATCTGGGATCTGCGTCGGACGAACTCCAAAAAATGCAAAAATGAGCCGTACTATGGAGGCACTTCGACAAGAACTCGCTGACCAGCGCCAACGTCACGACACGCTAAACCTCACCTTGTCCACTGAAAACACTAAATTAGCTTGTGAAAAAGCTTCCCTGAGAACCCAAGTCCAATCCGTCGGATCCAATGCGCAGAGCCATCGAAGGATCGGAGACATGGGAGAAGTCCAAACCCGGTTGAACATGGACAATGTGATCATGACTGCCATCGAAACAGCGCACCCCGAGATGCGTCAGGGTATCCCTAGTCCTACTCATCTTGTTACTGCTATGCCTAAACTGGGCGACACCGTCGCCCCTGTCGTCCCCAAAACGGGACGACAAACTTTTTCACATAATTCACAGGACGAGCAGGATAGAAGGTTCCATTCCCTGGTGAATCAGGCACACGAGAGATACACGAAGGTTATGGACGCATGACTCGTCCGAATCCTAGGTGTCTCTCTCCCTACCGAGAGGGAGGACATACAAGGATACATCGAGACTCCGTTCACTGAAGACATCACCCGAGTCAGGAACCCTAAGAAGTTCCACATGCCTAATATGATGCGTTACGACTGAACGACTGATCCTGACAAGCATATTTCTCTGTGTAAGAAAATGCTCATGACCGCCTCCGTTTACGAGAGGGACAAGGAGACGGTCAAGTGTAAGATCTTTGGAACTGCTTTGTCAGGACCAGCTTTAACGTGGTTACCTCAAAAATCCATAGCGCCTTTTGTCGACTTGGTCAACGCATTTAAGACCCAGTTTGCTACCAATCGTCGAGTAGAAAGACATTCTAGCGTTTTGTATTAAATTATTCAAAAACCTAATGAGCCTCTTCATGAATATCTGAGCACGTACAATAAAGAGAAGGTGGCGATCCCTAACTGCGATGTTCTAAAGTCGGTCCAAGCATTCAGGCGAGGACTGATACAAGGAAGCGAGCTGTACAAGTATCTCACCAAATATCCATGAATGACCTTCGAGGACATACAAGCCAAAGCTCTTGCCCAAATACGACTCGAAGAAGACGAAGAGCCCTTCAAGCCTAGTCCAGGCTTCAACCGTGTTGATAGACGATCCAAAAAGGAGCCCAGAAACCATCCCTACACGTGGGAAGAGAGGGGAAGGCCCGACCCTTGTTGTGAAAAGTCGACCGGATGGAAGGAGCGCATTGCTCTTCACCCCAAGGTACATACCTATTACTTTAGAGTATCGACCGCCGAGTTGCTTAAATCTTTGGACATGTATATGAAGGACTTCAGATGTCCCAGGAAAAGCGACAATATGAAGTCCAAAAAAGACGTATCCCGGTGGTGTGATTTCCATGGCAATCACAGACATTACGCGGACGAATGTGTTGCCGTCCGAAAGGAAGTCGCATGTCTCCTATCGTTGGGATATTTAAAGGACATAATTTCAAAGAAAGGTAGAGCGATTCTCAAACAAAGGGACAAGGTAACCTCTGAATGACCCTCATCTCCGAGACCCGAGAAAATCATCAACTGTATCACTGGGGGATCGGAGATATGCGGTATCTCTTACTCGGCAAGCAAAAGGCAGGCCAAAAGTAGAATCATGGACTCGCCCATGCCGTCGGAATTTAGGAGTAATAGGACCGTTTCGACGACTCCTATAACTTTTGACGATTTCGACGTTAGCGGGGAAGATCACCATGACGGACTAGTCATATCACTATCTATTGGGAACTGTACGATCTGTAGCATCTTACTAGATACTGGTAGATCAACTAACATGATTAATCTGAGTACCCTCATGGAAATGGGGCTGAGCGAAAAGGACACCAATTCCGACCAAATTCCTTTGGCCGGATTTAGCGGTGAAGTAAAGTACACTCTTGGAGACATCGTCATGCCTGTCTACGCAGGAGGCGTTAACTTTCAGGTAAAATTTAATGTGGTAAACTGCGAGTCTCCTTACAATTGTATTGTTGGCATGCCTTGGATCCATGCAATGAAGGTCCTCCCTTCGAAATGCCACCAGAGCATCAAATTTCCCACCGACTGGGGGAGTTCACGAAATCAAGGGCAACGAGAAAATGGCTCAGGAATGCTACGCAGCTAGCATGAAGTCGACCGTCCAAGACAAAACCGATTAGCAATTACAACCTCTGGGGCCGGATTGATACATTGAGCCAGAGACAGAGAGGCTCGATGGAATAGCACTGGATCCCGCCTCACCTGCAAAAACCGTCCGTATAGACTCCAACCTGGATGACCACAACCAAGAACAGATCCTTTCCTTCTTAAGGAATAACGGTGATTGCTTCGCATGGTCTCACGAATATATGGTCGGAATTCCTCCAGATTTTATTTCGCACCAATTAAACACGGATCCAAACTTCCAACCTGTGAAGAAGAAAAGGAGAAAATTCGTCCCCTAACGAAATAAAGTGGTCGACGAAGAAGTATCCTAGTTATTGAGCACCGGAAAAATCAGAGATGTCAAGTATCTAGAGTGTCTAGGTAACGTGGTAGTCGTCGAGAAGAAGACCGGGAAATGGAGGGTCTGCGTAGACTTCACATATCTGAACAAAGCATGTCCAAAAGACTCATTTCCTCTCCCACATTGACGCACTCATGTACGCCAGTCGGGCACGCAATGCTCAGTATCATGGATGCCTTCAGCGGCTATCACCAAATACAGATGCATCCAGACGATTAAGAAAAAATTGCATTTGCAACTAGTTAGGGAACATACTTTTACAAGGTGATGCCTTTTGGGCTTAAAAACGCAGCGTCACCTACCAACGGCTAATTAACAACATGTTCAAAGACCTGATTGAAGATACAATGGAAGTCTACATTGACGATATGCTGGTCAAATCAAAGGAAAAATGCGAACACGTCAATCATTTCCAAGAAAGTTTCGATATCCTACGGCGATACAAAATGAAGTTGAACCCAGCCAAATGTTCGTTGGGTGTCTCGTCGGGAAAATTCTTGGGGCACCTGGTTAGCGAACGGGGGATCGACGCCAGCCCATAACAAGTCAAGGAGATCCTCAACCTAAAAGCCACTCCAAGCATAAAAGACATACAAAAACCAACAGGAAGAGTAGCAGCTCTGAACAAATTCATCTCAAAGTCGTCCAACAAGTGCAAGCCTTTGTACGACACCTACAAGAAAAACAAAGCGTTCAAATGGGAAGGGGAACAGGAAACGGAATTCCAAGAACTGAAAATTCCTTAGCAAACCTGTTACTCCTTGCTAAGCCAAAGATTGACAAACCCTTGTCTTTATACTTGTCTGTTTCGGGCTCGTCCGTCAGTGTGGTCCTAGTGAGAGAAGAAGATAGAAGGTGTCTACCCGTTTATTACGTCAGTCGATCTTACTACCGACAGAAACAAGATATTCCCCTTTATAGAAACTCTTCCTATCCATAGTTACGGTTGCCAGCAAGCTCAAGCCGTACTTAGAAAGTCACACAGTTGTGGTCCGGATCAACCACCCATTAAAGGCGGTAATGAGGAAACCACACTCTAAGGGAAGAATGGATAAGTGGGTCATATATATTAGTGGCTACGAGATCGAGTTCGAACCCAGAACCGCAATCAAGTCTCAGGCCCTCGCAGATTTTGTAGCAGATTTCACTCCGACTTTAGAGCAAGAAGCAGCCCGCGAGTACGTCGAGATCAGAAATCATGAACTAATGGGTATTTGGACGTTACGCAAAGATGGAGCCTCCAACATAAAGGGAACGAGGCTTGGTGTCATCCTAAAATCTCCTCGGCGGATAACATAGATCAGGTCGTTCGATGCGAATGGGAAACAACGAACAACAAAGCTGAATATGAAGAACTTATTTTTGGTTTACACTTAGCATCACACTTATCCATTAAGATTTTGAAAGTTACCTGCGATTCTCTGCTCATTGCTAATCAGGTTCGAGGGTCATTTGCCGCAAAGGACGAACAAATGGCCTCATATTTAGAAGTCGTCCAGAACCTCTTGACAAAGTTTGAAGGCTTTAACATCCAATAGGTCCCCAGGGAACAAAACGCACAAGCAGATGCATTGGGTAACCTCGGGTCTTCTTTACACCCTTTGGAGTTTCCTAGGATCCCAATCGTCCATGTCACCACACCCACGATACCTACTATTGCAAGTGACTTCGTCAAAGTTCTAAACGATGACGATCGAAACAAAGATCAGATTGCGGAGGAAGATGATTGGACGAAATCCATCATGGACTGGAAGTTAAAGAACATTCTTCCTGACAATAAACTTATCGCAAAGTGATAGGAGCTTATTATATGGTGTTAACTAGCGACTATTAGCTTAGGATTAGTGGTGTTTAGGCGCTTATCGAGTGGTATTCCCGGAATCCGGTTTGGTGTTCATTTATGGATTTGCGGGATGCTCGTAAGCAGTATTTTGTGGTTTTATCATGGAGATTCCGGTTGTGCTCACTTTTAGTGCATTCGGGATGGAGCTAGAGAGAAGGATACCACGCCTACACCTAAGGAGAAGCCGAGAGGCAAAGCCGAGCTACCTCGACGCTTATAGAAGACCGAAGACCAGCTTGAGATAGGATGTCACGGCCGAGAGAAGGTGTCGCGATCGAGATCCAGTCCGAGAGAAGAAGTCATGACCGAGACCTACATGTCGCGATCGAAACTTAGCCTCAGTTGGCTTGTAACGACCGAGACCACCCTATCGCGATCGCGACCTTCCACCGACCTAGTTACTGAGGCAATATCGTGATCGCGACCTACATGTCTCGATCGTGACATTGGAGACGGACCGACCCAAAACGAAGATTTTATCCGAGATTCTGATTTGTTTTTCCACATTTTCTTAGTTATTTTGATTATTAATATTTCCCTTTTACTAGATACTATATAAACCTTTAGAAATTAGGTTAGAAGGACCTTTGATTCTTTTTCCAACTTCATCCTTAGAAATTCAACATCCAAGAAGAAAGCTTCCACCTTTGTGCCACTTTCATCACCCTCCCTGGTTTGTTTTCATTATTATTATGTATTGCTTTCGATTGGCTATGTATGGATAAGATCCTTTTAGTTCACTCTTAGGTTGAAGACATTATTCTAGGAAAAGTTTATGAGAATTCTTATGTTTATGTTTTAAGTTTAATTTCAGGATTGTTTTATGATCTCTTGTGCTTTTTTGACTATTGATTGATCTTGATTTTATCTAGGTTGCAAACTAGGTTGATTAATTATCCATCATATTGCTAGGCTTGATAATTCGATTTGAAAAGTCTTGTCTTTTAGGTAGCAATCATAATTTGTATAGACTATTTGCGAGTGCTTATTTTGTAGAGATTATAAACCTGTGTCGAGTATCGGCTATTTGCTAATGGTATTGCATAGGCCTACTTATGTTTGATCTTTATGCTGTTGATCTTTTAAACCTTGGGATTTCCTTGGTTATTGCTTACAATAAGGGTTTCTAGGACTATTTGGACTAGTTGCTATTTACGAACAAAGAATAGGACAACCGGATTACATAATTAAGAATATAGGATTAATAGAATTCGATGATCAACATTCCATAAAAATAATGCGCTGATGCTAAAGGAGTGAGCTTTCCATCATTATTGTTTACAAACTCAACGTTATTTGCTTTATAATTGCTAGTTTAGGATTACAACTGAAAAACCCCCCTTGTTACTACTCGTAGCACCAATAGAAATAAACTATCGTTCTGACTCTCTTGGGAGTCGACCCTTTACTAGTGGATTTATTAAGTTGGGTATCTTTGATAGAAGCAACGACTGTTTTACGGCTGTCAAATTTTAGCGCCGTTGCCGGGGAGTCAACTGTTATAGTTTGTTTCTTTTTTGTGTTACTTTGGTGTGGACCTATCTTATGGTCCACACTCGTGCTACTAATTCAGATTTGCTTGATTTAAATCCAAAGATAGAGCGGATACATCTACGCAATCTGCAACAATATCTACAAAATCTAGTGATCGAATCGATGGCTGCAAGAACGTTGCGAGAGCTTACAGACCCAGATCAGACGCAACAACACTTAGGAGTGACGCTGCCTGCCCTGAATGCCGGCGTTACGTTTGAACTAAAGAACGGTTTCATCAACCTTCTACCGAAGTTCGATGGCCTGGTTGGGGAAGACCCGATTATGCATCTTAGTGAGTTCCACGACATCTGCAGCTGCAGTAAGCCGAGTAACGTCACCGATGAGCAGATTAGATGAGAGCCTTTGGTCTTACATTGAAGGACAATGCGCATCAATGGTATTATTTGACCTACCGGAAGTATCGACACTTGGGAGAAACTACACAAAGCCTTCCATAGTAAGTATTTCCCGTCCAAGAAGGCCGTTACGCTGAAAAGGGCGATAGCTATGGTGGAACAACAGGACGACAAAATGCTGTATGACTACATGGAAAGATTCGCAAGACTGTGTGCTAGCTTCCCATTCCATGGGTTTGAGGAGAAAGATTTTGTGATCCACCTTTACAATGGGTTACTTGATAATGAAAGAAGGTTAGTGGATGCTGCGTGTAACGGGAGTGTGCTGAATTTGACTCCCGCTGAAGCCAGAGCCCGACTAAATGAGATTGCTGAAGGAACGAGAAGTTTTGGAAGGACGTATACGAGGAAAGGAGTAAACGTTGTGGATTTCGGAGAGCCCGAATGGAAGAATGAAATCGCTGAGTTGAAAAGTATGATCAAGAACATCACCATGGGAAATCAACAACCAGCGAGACTATGTGGTATTTGCACGGACGAGAGTCACCCTACCAATATGTGCCTGCAACTCCAGGACCAAACCATTGCGGAAGTACATGTTGTAGGAGGCTTTGGACCTCCTAGGACTCGCTACGATCAAAACAACAACTATAATAAGCGGGGAAATGATAACTTTGGTTTTAGGAGAAACGATCAGGTTGGTGGACAGAATCAGGGCTATTACCAGAATCAATACCAAAACAACTCCTACCGTGCCCCATATCCGCCGCAAACCAAAGATCCATCAACATGGGAGATGCTGCAAACATTGACAAAGCACTTCACGGCACATGTTCAAACAACCGAGTCAAGCATACGGAGTCTAGAGAAACATGCCGCACAGATAGCGGAGGCAGTTAATAATTTGCAACAACATAGCTCGGGAAAGTTACCATCACAAGTTGTCGCATCTCCGAGAGAAAATGTGAGTGCCATCATGATACTAGGTGGACAAGCTCGCGATGAAGAGGTAGAAGAAGAAATGCTGAGAAAGGAGGCTGCACATCTGTCATGACCGAGACTAGAATGTCCCGACCGACACGAGAAGGTCGCGATCGAGATTTGGCCCCAGTAGAGATGTCGCTATCACGACAGGCACATCACGACCGAGATGACGGTACTCCAGTTTCCAAAAAAATGATCGAAAAGGATCACGATCGTGACACAATGTCACGATCGCGACTTAGCCCTAGTTCATCCCATCTCGATCGTGATCAACCACCTTGACCGCGACCAAGTGCTGATGTCCGTGAAAACAAGGAGGTTTTTGATACGCTTTGTAAGTACAAATTGAATATCCCTCTACTCGAACTCATCAAGAGTGTTCCTCGTTATGCTACACGTTTAAAGGAGCTCTGCACTAAGAAGAGAAGCCAGAAGCTACAAGGAAGGCAGAAGGTTCAGGTCAGCGAAAGAGTCTCTGTGGCCATCCAACGAAAGATAGCTACCAAGCGCTCAGACCCAGGGATGGTGAGTATCCCCTGCACTATAGGTAAAATAAAAATTGATAGGGCCATGCTAGATTGAGGTGCGTCTATTAATGTTTTTCCTTACTCATTGTACAAGTCATTAGAATTAGGATCTATGAGTAAAACAGGGGTTGTGCTTCAGCTAGCTGACGGGTCTACGATTTACCCGAAAGGGTTAGTCAAAGACGTGTTGGTTATGGTAGAGGACCTTATATTTCCTGCGGATTTTTATGTGTAGATGATAATCATGATACGCAGGCTGCACCTGTCCTTCTAGGTAGACCTTTCCATGCGGACATCCAAAACTAAGCTAGATCTAGATACCGGGGTGCTTACGGTCGAGTTTGATGGGGATGTTGTCAATTTTAATATATATGAGACTACGCCACAATCCCTGGATGATGACTTGGTATTCTGTATAAATGATGTTATTAAAACCCCCGAACTAGGCTCGAATGCTGTTTTGGGCAGTAGCCCCACCTCTCTAACCACACAGGAAAAGAAACCTGCTAAAGCTGTTGTGCAGGTTACGAAGAAAGCAAAAATAAAGACCTAGGGTAAGTCTAAGTGTGGGAAGAGTAAGGAGAAAAAGAAACCCAAGAAAAAATGGGTGGTTAAGGAAGGGAATGGTCTAAGGTTCAAACCTTTCCATCCGTGGTTCAAGAAGCTGTTGTTGGACGATGCGATCCGGAAGGGATCAAGTGGACATGGTTGATTTACAAGGAGATTACGTTGTGTCGCGATGTTAACTAAGGCGCTGATCGGGAGGCAACCCGATGGAGCATTACTAACGTTTTCATCCATTATTCTGTTTTGCTTTTGTTTTCTTTTACAGGCAATCCACAAAGCTAGCACGTAGGAAGCCATCGGAAAAGTAAAACCGACACAAACCACCCGAACTCACCCATGTCGCGATCGCGACCGACACATCACGATCGGGAGTTTGTCCCAGTAGAGATGCCGCGATACGACACCATTCTTCACTCAATTCGGACGACGACGATGGTTGATCGGGAGGTTTACTTCCCCTTCCCTTTTTAGGTGTCCTCTTTTGCTGCATTGAGGACAATGCACGATTCAAGTGTGGGGAGAGGAGTTGAATTGTTTAGGTGTTTTTCGATGGTGTTTTGCTATTCTGCTGCTGTACCGGATATGTCTTGAACTTTTGCATTATTTTTATTAAGAAAAAATCAGAAAATCCCTGGAGAGTAAAAAGTGAATGAATCGAAAAGGGGGCTCCAACCAAAAGATTGAAAAAAACAGAAAATCAAAAGAAAAATCAAAATAAAAACAAGAATAAAAATGAGGCAAGTAAAAATGGATTAAAAAGGAAAAGGTGGGTGCTTGAAAATAAAAAAATAAGAGAAGAGAAAAAAAATAGTTCCTACCACTTAGAATTTTGGTGAAAATCCGAAAGGGCGCCGTAATTATATTGTTTGTGATTGATTCTTTTTTATTGCATCTTTTATTGGCATCGGAGACATAAGAAGGGAGTTGAAGGAATGTCTCGGTTTTAGGATTCATCAAGGAGGGATAAGAAGTTAGTATGTGGCCTATTATCTCTTTATTTATGTGCTTATTATTATTATCCATACATTGCATGCTCACCATCTCACTAGTTCATTAGATTTGCTACATGTTATTGGCAGTTATGTTAGATTCTAGGATTTGATTTCTATTTCTTGGAGTTTGATGCATATTGTTGTGGTTGTGCTATGCAGATTTTTGAATTAGGATTGGTGGTTGTGATGTGTGGATTGATTATATTGATTAGTGGTTTAGGACATTACTTGGAGAGGAGGAATAATAAGTGTATAAGCGAGTGGGAGACTCGATTTTATCTTCATTATTATATATTTATGTACCCTTACCCTTAAAGGAGATTGGGATTCCACTTGTGCTTTAACACACACCACTTGGTTCGATTTTGCTATTGATATGGAGTGTGACATATGAAGTGGAGAAATAAGGAGGGTTTTCGGTAGGACATCTCGGAAAAATAAGAAGATAGATCGGAGTTAGGTTAGTGCTCAATCACACTTGGAGTTTGGAGTATAGTCGCTAGCAAGTTGTCTCTACACTTACTGTAGACCTTTGTGTTTTTAGGAGGAATGAGTTTTATTTTGCTTACTCGAAGACGAGCAAGGTTTAAGTGTGGGGAAGTTTGATAGGAGCTTATTATATAGTGTTAACTAGCGACTATTAGCTTATGATTAGTGGTGTTTAGGTGCTTATCGAGTGGTATTCCCTGAATCCGGTTTGGTGTTCCTTTATGGATTTGCGGATGCTCGTAAGCGGTATTTTGTGGTTTTATCATGGAGATCCCGGTTGTGCTCACATTTTAGTGCATTCGGGATGGAGCTAGGGAGAAGGATACCACGCCTACACCTAAGGAGAAGCCGAAAGGCGAAGCCGAGCTGCCTCGACGCTTGTAGAAGACCGAAGACCAGCTCGAGATAGGATGTCACGACTGAGAGATGGTGTCGCGATCAAGATCCAACCCCATATAAGAAGTCACGACCGAGACCTACATGTCGCGATCGAGACTTAGCCTCAGTTGGCTTGTCATGACCGAGACCACCCTATCGCAATCGCGACCTTCCACCGACCTGGTTACTGAGGCATTATGGCGATCGCGACCTACATGTCTCGATCGCGACAACGGAGACGTACCGACCCAAAACAAAGATTTTATGCGAGATTCTGATTTGTTTTTCCCCATTTTCTTAGTTATTTTGATTATTAATATTTCCCTTTTACTAGATACTATATAAACCTTTAGAAATTAGGTTAGAAGGACCTTTGATTCTTTTTCCAACTTCATCCTTAGAAATTCAGCAGCCAAGAAGAATGTGCCACTTTCATCATCCTCCCTGGTTTATTTTCATCATTATTATGTATTGCTTTCGATTGGCTATGTCTGGCTAAGATCCTTTTAGTTCACTCTTAGGTTAAAGCCTTTATTCTAGAAAAAATTTCTGAGAGTTCTTATGTTTATGTTTAAGTTTAATTTCAGGATTGTTTTATGATCTCTTGTGCTTTACTGACTATTGATTGATCTGGATTTTATCTAGGTGGCAAACCAGGTTGATTAGTTATCTATCATATTGCTAGGCTTGATAATTCGATTTGAAAAGTCTTGTCTTTTAGGTAACAATCAGAATTTGCATAGACTATTTTTGAGTGCTTATTTTGTAGAGATTATAAACCTGTGTCGAGTATCGGCTATTTGCCAATGGTATTGCATATGCCTACTTATCTTTGATCTTTATGCTGTTGCGCATTTGAACATTGGGATTTCCTTGGTTATTTCTTACAATAAGGGTTTCTAGGATTATTTGGACTAGTTGCTATTTACGAACAAAGAGTAGGACAACCGGATTAAATAATTAAGAATATAGGATTAATAGAATTCGATGATCAACATTCGATAAGATAATGTGCTGATGCTAAAGGAGTGAGATTTCCATCATTATTGTTTACAAACTCAACTTTATTGCTTTATAATTGCTAGTTTAGGATTACAACCGAAAAACCCCCTTGTTACTACTCGTAGCACCAATAGAAATAAACTATCGTTGTGGATCTCTTGGATTCGACCCCTTCTTACTGCTTTAATAGTGGATTTATTAAGTTGGGTATCTTTTGATAGGAACAACGGTCATTTTATGCCTGTCACAAAGAGACTTAAGGTACAAGGTTTATCTTGTGACATCATTGACTCCGTTCTTTTCAAACGACCAGTCTCAGGACTCATGTTACGATGCATCAAGACGGACAAAGTACAAAAACTACTACACTCTGTTCATAACGAAGAATGCGGAAACCACAAATGGGGACGTAGTCTCGTGTGCAAAATTAGGCGTCTGGGATATTTCTGGCTCACTGTGAATATAGATGCTTCGACACACGCTAGAGATGTGACGCGTGTCAAAATCATGCACCAGTCCCTCATCAACCGTTAGAGCTCGTGGATCCCACTCTTCCTCCTTGGACTTTAATGAGGTGAGGGATGGACATTGTGGGAAAACATCCACCAACACCTTGGCAACGTGTATTCTTTTTGGCAATGACGAACTATTTTTCCAAATGGATAGAAGCTGAGGCTTACAAAGAGTTAAAAGGAAAACAAGTTATCTCGTTCATTAAAAGTAACATCCTGTGCATGTTCGGGATCCCTTCCGAGATAGTCTGCGACAATGGTTCCTAATCAATCGGACGAAAGACTCGAGAATTTTGCATTCGATGGAACATAAATCTAATCACTTCAACACCTAGATACCCACAGTTCAACGGGCAGGCTGAAGCCAGCAATAAAGTCATCACAAACAATCTCAAAAAACGATTAGAGGGAGCCATTGGAAATGGGCCGAGCACC
The DNA here is from genome assembly GCF_046119375.1 of Phyllobates terribilis. Taxonomy (NCBI): domain Eukaryota; kingdom Metazoa; phylum Chordata; class Amphibia; order Anura; family Dendrobatidae; genus Phyllobates; species Phyllobates terribilis. The sequence goes on along the minus strand of NW_027368348.1, from coordinate 15,516 downwards.
TCCCCTATGTCCTATGATCGGACATGACCACTCCCAAAAGTGCATCCGGACAATCCCCCTTCTCTCTAGTATACGGATATGAGGTTGTCATCCCGGTAAAAATTAGTGGTCCCCACAGCCCGGTACGGACTATAAACTCCGACTCAGAACGATGACGAGTTAATTCATAACATCGACACGGTCGACGAACTAAGGGAAACCGCCCCGACGACGAATGGTCATGCACCAACAACAAGTAGCTCGTAGTTATAACAAAAATGTCAGGATTAAAGTCTTTTGACTGGGAGATAGGGTGCTGCGGAAAACCTTCCAGAACCTTACCCACCCTTGGGGCGGAGAGATTGCTCCTCAATGGGGCTTACAAGCTCTGCTCCATCGACGGAGAAGATCTACCTAGAAGCTGGAATGCAATTCTCCTTAAACGGTATTATTTCTAGGTATGTGGGGGTTTAAACCTCTTGTGCTTATGATTGGTTCAAAGATAAATTGTCAAACATTACGTACATAAAACCTCACACGGGAAGACCTTCATCGTGGATCCATGCATTCTTCATGTAAACGAGCTCTATACACATTACGTACATGATCAATCATTTCATAAGGGTTTACAAAAGGAGTTTGGCACGTCGTACGCCGCAAACCTTATACTTTGTATAAGGTTAGTACTGAAGCAAACCTCCTATAAATAACAGTCAATCCAAATACTTTCCCCTTGGGTAACGTTCTTACAAGTTGCAACTGACTCATACACATTACAGGTTCTCGTTTCTATCTCGACGAGGATGGAGCAGAATCGGCACGTCGGCACACCGCTTGCCTTGTACTCTCCACAAGGTACGGTCGACAAATCATGTGTCCAATAATTGACACAGGGATTTATGGTGGTTTTTTTTTCTCGTTTTCATGCACCCTTTGTGAGGAAAGAGTGACAGAAAAGACATAATCACCAAAGGAAACACAGACAATATACCAAAAGATGGTCTGTCCCTTGACGAACTAATTAAAAGTTTAACGTACGGCCCCTGTGGCACACAGGTCGACAAAACCAGAAGTTAAACTCCTCCATGGATGGTACAACATTCACAATATGACAGTTGATAGTAAAAGAGCATAAACAAAAAGAATGAAAAGAGAAAGTGGGGCAGGATCACTTTTCCTTCGCTAGATCAGAAGATGTCAGTTGGTTTGCATGGGCACCCTCCGTGTCGTCGTTACGACCCGAGCTTTCCATTTCTTCTTAACCACTAGCATATGCCAAGCCAGCCTTCTGCATGAACACTGAGTGGGGGAAGCCATTGGGGTACTCTTCGAACTCCTTTCGAGCTTGCAATGCATCCCACTTTCCATGCTTCCCAACAACAACTCCTACATCATTTCCACCCTGGACAACTTGCCATAAAAGGTACTAAGCTCCACAACGGCCTCTCCTCCTTCCTTCTCAGACTTTCGAAGGTCCTCCTCAAGTTGGGCAATCTTGGCTGCAACTTCCTTCTCCACGCGAGCAATCTTAGTCGAACTCTCCCCTTCAATGACCTTCAATCTACCTCGGGCATCAGTTAGCTCAGTCTGCAAAACACTAATCCGTTCCTTGGTCCTATCAATACGGGCTTTCGAGTCTGTTGTATACTTTTTGAACTTCAGTTGACTGAACACAAGTTTTGCAAAGCTTGCAAAAAATGAAGTAAGACTTAGCATTACACACCTACACCTAAACAACCGACGTACGAGGAAACTAACATACCGTCAACGAATCCGCCAAGGCTGCCTCGAGATCTTCCTCGACGTTCATCTTCTCTATCACATCTAGAATGAGCATGGATGGCAAATCCTGGTCCGTCGTTAGGGTACCAGGGGCCATGGGCTTTGTCAGGTCAATAACTTCAGAGGCTTTTCTCTTCTTAGCTTTATCCTTGGTAGCTGGGGGAGGCATCGACGGTTAGGCCTTCACCTTGCCCTTGAGAGCCATCAGGGTCTTGAAAGAAGCTACAACAGAACCGTGTCCTGACCGGGTAGTAACAGATGTGATCCAACAAAGTGTTCAAAATTCAAGGCATCGTTTGGAACAATTTTCGTATAAAAAGGTGAGTACGTTCGAAAGCACGTACAATTGGTTGGGGATGCCATTGACGGACTAGGGTCCAGAGGAAGTTCATTCACAACAGTTGCATTCTCAAAGGTTCGTTGCTCCAAAGGGATATCGTCAATCGCCTCGATCTTTGCCTCCAAAGGTGGATCAGTGTCCTTTTCGCCTTTACAAAACACTGGAAGTAAAGAAGAGTAAGATTAACATCTTGAACGAAGAAAAAAAAATTAGGGAACAAACACGTACCTGGTTTCACCACTGGGTCCTCAGGTAGGGCAATCCTCTCCTAACCCCAACGAACCAATCTCGACGAAGAAGTATTCTTGGCGCCAGTTCCTGTCATTAGCATCCAGCTTCTGAATGATGGGAACACAACCTGGGCAAGCCTTAAATAGGATTGTCTAAGACGAAGGTTGAGGGGGTAATACCAGTAGTCCAGCGCGGAAAAATCAAAGTTCAAGTCAGGGTATCGATCGTTCAGCCGGTCCATCATGCGAAGCAGGCACCATCCCGACGACATGATTTGTGCAGGGGCTACTCCCCTGTTCTTTAGAGCGTCCGGGACCAGCATGGAGAAGGGCATTGTGACGCCGATGGTAAACAGGTAGCAATAGAGGCATACCCAGCCTGAAACAATGGAATCCGCTCTCTCATCCCGATGGGGAAGCCTGGCGACCATCGATGGCATAAAATGAGCAGTTACCAACAGTTTCTCTAGTTCCTCTTGTGTTATAGTACTGGGCAACATCCCGACGCTTGGAATCAGGGAGCCCCTTCGCACCACTTCAGGGAACGACGCCTCTTCTTCAGATCCCTCTATCGAGACGACAATGCTTGAATCGGAGGCGGAGAGAGAATCCTCCTGGGAAACGGCGGAGTCGGGTGACCTTCCTCTCGGAACATAGGTTACAGTTCGGAGGGAGGGGGAGGACTCACCTGAGGAGACAGTGGTGGTAGCCGAGTCCAGCGCTAGGAACAAGAAACTAGAATTGTAGGAGAATTCAAAAAGAGAGAGAGTAAAAATGTTTTAACTTGGGTGGAGAGACGAAGGAAGAGAAATGAAGCCTGCAGGGTTGTCAAATCAGGAGCATTTAAAGAAAGTCTTGGGCAGTTGATTGGAGGAGTTGAAAGGTCACGCGGGGACACGTGTATGGCCTGATCGTTAGAAGTGAATTCTCTATCAAGATATTCTAGCAATTTCATTTGGGGCTATTGTTGGGCCTCAGTTATTAGATTCCATCCATGATGTAGCGATAGGCCCACAACGGAAGCAGTCTTTGTGAAATGGATCAGGCAGCTTCCTCGCACACTCCGCCCGCCAAGTTTTTCTCCAACGACTTCATACGTGCAGATCGTGGGACGCTACACTATAAGAAGGAGTTGTTCCAAAAAATCAAATACGCAATCTGAATAACCCAAAACAAAGTCTACATTATCATCTCTAGCAATATACTTTGTAGTTCCGATTACACCATTTACACTATTCCTATAATCAACCTATTAAATCTATAAAGTTCATTCTTAAAGTTTATTGTTCGGTCATCGGAACCCTTATTTGGGCAATTTAGTTCAATCCTCGGGTCACACTTTTTGCCCCAAACATCTACCATTTTAACTAAAGTAAGATGATAGAAAATATGGAAAACCTTAGACCGTTATTATAGCTGGGTGAATTCGTTTGACGGGTGAGACCCATCCACAAATATTGTCAAAAATAAATAAATAGGGTTGGTCGACCAACAAACTCACCGACAAACACGATGTTCCCTCAAAACTTTTATGGGAAGGGGACACTTATCCCTTTCTTATTGGGTGGGGTTATTTTTTTAATAAGTTTTTATCTTTTAAATTATCTTTGTATTATTCGAAAAAATTATATCAAAATTCATAAAAAAAATTCTCTACAAATAGCGATCAATAATGATACGTTTTAAAACATCTGAAAAATCCACGTTTATTTTACTACTCTCTATTTCTCTAGCAAAGTTTATCTACAAATAGAGACCAATGTTGATACATTTTTAGTTTTTCATGTTTATACTTTATTAATGTAGTGTTTAATTGTTCTCATCTAATTTATTAAATAAATTCAAGAATATAATTATTTTTAATTATTAAATTGAATTATTATATAAAAGTTATGCTATAATTATAAGAAAGTGAAATAAAAATTAATTAAATTGGTGGCCACATGGGTGGTCATGGATTAATGTGATTATTGTTTTTCTTGTTGGATTGGTTAAAAGGTTGGATAGAAAATTAATTTTTTATTACTGAGGTGGATGGTTGGGTTGGGAAGGATTCCAAATCGTCATTGCGTAGACACTATGCCATAAATATATTATATGTGCTCATCAAAGCGAGCAGGTTCTCTTCAATGTTCGTAAGTTCGACTGTAGTTGTTAAAGATATCATACATCGAAAGTTGAGACATAACAAACCTACTATATAATCTAGTGAATTACTCCTATTGCCAATTGGTTTTAGGATGGAACCCCACTGGGCTTGTATATCGGGCCCATAAAAACTTTATCATAGTATCAGAGCTTTACAATTTTGGGCCATCACTACTAAAAAAACAGGTTTTAGAGACGCTTAGGTAGCGACGCTTTTGTACTAAAATACTGAAAAAAAACATCTTATAAAAATATATCAAACAATTTGGAGAGTTTTGTAAAACGTCGGCTCTTGCTCCCAAAATTAGAACAATCCTAAAATTTTCACTTTCTAAAATTTAGAAAGAGCTTGCTTTCTTCTTCAAGGGTAATAAAAAAAAGAAGCACCTAACCTAACCCTACAAATTCGTTCCTCACTCTTTGTTAGTTGATGTTTAGATCTTTGACGACTACCCTTCCTCTTCAAAGTGCTCTGCGAGGTTGATCTGTGGGTTCAATTCAACCTCTTACAGTGTTCCGACTGTTGAGGTGGTGCTTCCGATTGTTTCGAGGTTGTAGCTCGTGTAATTTTCTCATCTTTACCTCACAAGTTCTTCCGATTGTTTCGAGGCCGTAGCTCGTGTAATTTTCTGATCTTTACCTCACCTTTCGTTGTCTTTGATTCATCTATTTACTAGATTTAGATTATTGAACCAAATTTTGCTAAAATCGCACTTGCTGAACATGATAAGTATTTTAGCTATGGCGAGGATTAGAGCTCGATTTTTCCCCGCAGTTCGTTGCTTGTAAATTCTTTTGCTTCTTCAGATGTGGTTGTAGAATCAAGATGTCTTCCACGGAGAATCGCATTGCGGTGATCAAATCCTGAGCAAATCCTTTCGTATAAATTCTCACTGGTATCAGCAATTTCCTCAAAACTGTTAAGTTTCATGATTTTCTTATGCTTCTGGACATGATGATAGGTGAAATAACTCCGTTTTATGTGCTTTAACTTGTGATGATGGTATGTTTCTGGATTTGCAGTCAATTCAAAGTTACAAAGAGAGGTAAATTCTCGTATTCGCTGGCAAATTTGATGGATATCTGTTTTTAAGAGATGGAGATTTAGTTGGAGAATGTTTTGGAAAAGGGCAGGGATGTAGCTGTTTCTGCACTCAGTGTTGGAGCTTGTAGGAAGGATGATGTAGATGCCAACGAACTCAAATACTTGTACCATGAAGATGGCCATAAATTCATTAAGGTAGTGAGGATGGGGCTTTCATTTGTTTTATACTAAGCTACCATAGTCCTTCTTGTTCGTGCAAACTTTTAGTTCTTCTTTTTCCTAGAATGACAATCAGAAATAGATAAAGCTTGTGTTTATATTCTGTTGCAATCAATAATGATGGAAGCTAGCTTGTAAGCACTTGCTTCTGTATTTATAGGTCTTGCCCACTTTTGCTGCACTTTATATAGATGGTGTCATGCCAAAGCTGGCGGAAGTGCCTGTGCTACTTACTGATTTTGACTTAGAAAATTTATGTTTGATGACTTCATTCTCTGGCAAAGCGCAATAAATCTGAAAGCTAAAAATACTAGTTCATTAAACGAATTTTGAGGAAATCCTTTCTTCCATTTCATCTCAGGATTTGATATGCGTCTTGTTCTCCATGGGCAACAATACATAGAGATCTAGAGTCCACTTTCGGCGTGTACTACTGTAAGGCTTACTAGGACAATTGGATATATACATAAACATATTACAATTTGTACTCATATTTTGGATCAAGTTTCTTCTACCGGCATATGCAGTTTGTTAGGTCACCATAGCCATAATTCTGATTCATCTCCTTCCAATTTTAATCCGAAGTAGGTGTGTCATTTCTACCACTACTTTGTTGTGCCATCCTTATGTGAATGCTTAAGACAAGGCGAAGTTCTATCATGAACGAACTACCCTTCCTCTTCACAACTATGAATGTTGTCTCAGGAAAAGTTAAACATGTGAAGTTTTATCTCTAACAGATGCATATGGTTGGCTTTGTGGACCCTGAAGATATGAATGTTGTCTCGGGGAAAAGAAAATATACAAGCTTAATCGGGTATGCAGGAAGCAAGCTCGCTCAGGTGCACAACCATCTTCTTACTTGAACTCTATTATTTGAAGTCACGTTCTTGAAAGTGGATTCCTCGATAGAAATAGGAATAGGCAGACATGTCTAATTCATTGTATCTAGTGATATTGTATTTTTTCTGTTAACTTCAATGGGTCCACTTTCCTGCAAAAGATTAAGCTCTTGGTTCATTAAGACGTTCCAAATGAAATGGTTTAATCTCTGTGAAACCACTTAATCTAAAGAAATTCAACAAACGTTTGTTTCAGGTAATGTTTAGCAGCAACCTCCGAAAGCGGCTTCCGGCAGAAGCTGGTGTCAATGTACTCTGTGCCAACCCTGGGATTGTCCAAACCAATGTGGTAGACTTCTCAAGCTATCATTTCATTTTCTCATGCGAAAAACGTACCACTTATGATAGTGCCTTGATTTTAGAAGTATATCATTGTGTTTTTGAAATGCTTATTATTGAGGAATGGGAAACCAAATCATTATCAGAGATCAACATATAAATTCCAAATACTGTTTAGTACTGCAGGCAAGGGATCTTCCCAGGACTTATTCAGACTGGTTACCATCTTATACCTTACTTCATATTCAGTGCACAAGAAGGTCAGTTTTCAAACTCATCATTTTTATCTGGTTATAATTTACTCTGCGCCCATATGCCTGTACAGTGTCTATTGCATATGACCACTTATTACTAATCTTTTTAAAATAGCTCTATATCTAATCCTCTAGTTTCTGCACAAATATGTTCCTGTGCATTTGATTTATGGTTTATTCTCCGAGTCTGAACCTTGTGTAAATATTTAGTTCGTGAAATTATTCGGAATCATCATATTATCATACTCCCTGTGTTCAAAATAATGGTCATTTTAAAAGATTTTGTACATAATAAGAACATATGTTTGACAATCAATATTACATTTGGGCTACAATGAGGAATTTATTTTCTTTTCTCCTTAATTCAATAATGGGCTGTTGTGGAAAGTGAAAATAGTATTTCAAGTCAAATTTATCACATAAAACTTATTAAAATTCTATTAAAATGAAATATGTAGAGAATGGAGAGAGTAGTAATTTTGATAAAAGTCTCTGAATTTGACTAATTAAACAGGTGCAAGAAGTTCCCTATTTGCAGCTACGGACCCACAAATTCCTGAATACTGTGATCTTTTAAGGTCCGACGAATGGCCGACGTGTGCGTTTATCTCCCCAGATTGTCATCCAGCAAATCCTTTGGAGGAATCGCACAATCTAGAAACTTCCAACAAAGTGTGGGAAAAAACATTGGAATTAATTGGTCTTCCATCCAATGCAGTTGAGACTCGAACAAGCTTCGCTGGATTGCATGACAAATGTATGTTGTATGAGGTAGAAACTAATAGTTCTGTTCAAAATCAAAACATGAACGAACTACCCTTCCTCTTCACAACTACTCTTTGTTCGTTCATGTTCAGATTTTGAACTATGATGTAAGTTCTACTTTTATGGGGTTTGATTATAGAAGATTTGTAGCTATAAGAGGAGAGAACTATTACATCGTTGTCAATGTGGAATAGAGATTTTGTAGCTATGAGTTTCTTTACTGATTGTTATCATGTGGAAATAGAAGATTTGTAGCTATAAGAGGAGAGAACTATTACATCGTTATGAAAAAAAGCCACTTAATCTGCTTTCAGAAATTAGGTGAATAAAAATATTGATACCTGCTTGATTTTTTTGTGAAATTGATACCTGCTTGATAATGTTGTTCAAATATGATGAAATTTTTGCCTGTCATTTGTGATTTTGGGGGATGCCCTTATTCAATACTGTATAGATATGAAAGGCTAGTACCCAATGTAAAATGATGAAGTGTGCCACAAATTATTCATACGTGTGTTTATATCCCATCTTGTTTATATTCACAATACTTGTTCATACTTGTATTACAGAATCTGATTTGCTATATAACACTTTACTATCATTTTCTATATAACACTTTATATTCCACAAATTATTCAGAATGTGAATAGCACTTTTTATAAAGTTTGATCTGGACAATGGATATGATTGGACATCTTATATATTTATGAATTTATATTTTTGTGTAGACTGTTCCATCATGTACAAATCTCTACAAGAACTCTTTCACATATTTTTGTCTTAAAGGTGAAAAGAGCTATATCTAATTTCTATGTCCATCTTTACAGGAGTTGCCATATCTAATTCACATTGGATATAGACTAGAGCTTTTGATCGGTACAGCCTTTGACATGCTTGATGAAGAGGATGAGCTGACTAAACTGTCTCATAAAGAGGAAGAAAGATAAAGAGAGCAACACAAAAGGGGTAGAGGCCTGAGATCTCATATACAATCTTGACAACATATAGCTAAACAAACTAGTTATTACAGATATTAACATCTTTTATGATTAGTTTATAAATCATTTCGGATGGTGTCAAATTATGTTATATTTTCAGCATTAAGAGAATTTTGTTAACATCATAACGAATATGGTTTATCTTAAAATTAAAGGTTTCAATTGCTCTTTCTAATGTGTTCTAGTCCAATATCTATATTCTTACGACGCTTTAAATTGATTGTTACGACTCGTTCAAAGCGTCGTCAATGCCTCAAAGCACGACAGTTTATGTGGCATTTTTGCAGCGCTATAAAAGCGTCGCCACTCTATAGCGGCGCAAAAATATAGTTATACCGACGCAATAAAAAGCGCCGCAACAGGGGGTAGCGACATAGGCAGGGGGGCGCTTTTAATAGCGTCGGTATAAGTGTTTGCGGCGCAAAAAAGCGCCGCAATAGCATATTAAAAAGCGTCGCTAAAGGTCTTTTCTCTACTAGTGATCTAGATTACTGGGCTAGGCGGGCTCACTCGCTTGCCATATTACCTTACATGGGTCTTTGCCGGCATATCGACCTTACATACATCTAATGGGACTTTGCCCGCATACCTATCTTAGTTACACCTAATGGTCCTTAGCCCGCATACCTATCCAGTAATGTCCAAGTATTAACTGGATCAACCCAGTTACACTTGAGGAGGAGTGTTAAAGATATTCCACAATAAAAGTTGAGACATAGCAAATCTACTATATAACCTAATGGATTGCCCCTTCTATTGTCAATTGGTTTTAGGATGAAACCCCACTTGACTTGTATGTCGGAACCATAAAAACTTTATGAGTAGTTGTTAACATCTTGGCAAAGGAGATCTAAAGCAACAAATGCGAATAACACATATGTACTTTCAATCTTAAATTGCAACCACAATCTTCAAAAAAATAACAAATGTCTGTTCATCTTTACAACATAGGGTTTTGAAAACAAATGAGGATTTACCTAAGAATATGAGGTCGCCTTCAGCAATGCATTTGTGCAGCAGGTGATATTTAGAACGACGACGACCTCCCACACGGGGTACTGAATTAGGTGAATCTGGCACAAGACGCATTCTGGAGAAACTAACCCTCGTTAGGAGAGGGAGAAGGTGCTCGATTGAGGGGGTTAGAGGTGGATCACAAGTGATTGCTTGATAAGAGTACCTTATCAATTATAATGAATTATTTTAAATAATATTTTTTGAAAATATTAGAAAACGTGTTGATTCTGTGGAATAAAAATCATTATAATAATATTATAATATTACTGTACAAAAATTCATTATTTTACAAAATGAACGTATAATTGTAAACATTATTATAATGGTTTTAGGCGGACAAATCCCAAGCATGAAACTAATTCAAGAACCTGGATTCTAGTGCTCCGACCAATTTCTTAAACGAATACCGACAGTTAGAATTATTCGAGTCATAAGCTATTTCATTTTAAAGTTTATCACAATATTACGCGGCTATGCATGAAAAAAATCCGATCTTCACAATAATATACGAATCCCGTAATTTACTATGGTCCATATGAAAACCGAAGTAAACATTCACTCAACCATGGTAATTTAGCATATCAAAATAGCAGTAAATGACACTGTGATTACTACTGAAAAATTCAGAAGTGTAGTAAAATAGAAACATAATTTCTCCTGTTCTTGAGGAACCGTGATATTTTTGTAATCATAGTAAACCACTATAGTCGATTACCTTAATCAACAAAAACCGTGGTAAAGTAACATATAATTTTATAGTGAATCCGAAGTAATATTGCTTATGATACAAACTTACTACACTAAATTAGGAAACCGTGTTAACTTACTACACTAAATTAGGGAACCGTGTTAATCCACACTAGTCAATGCCCCTTTTATACTAATGAATAGATATACTCAACTAGTAACAATCTATTTTAGGAATGGATAAAATCAACTAAATAACTAATTGGTCAAAATAGCAGTATCAACCAAACCCTAATTAGATAATACAAAAGTAGAAAATGAGGAGTAGAAAGTCTCACAACTTAACTGAAACTAGAAACTTAAAGGTTCAACTATGCAATGAAAGCTTGATTCATGTTCATGGTGTAGAAACTAGTCTTCTAGGATGGATGCAAAAGATCAATAATGATAGAACAGTTTCTTTTCAATAAAAAACATAAAATAATTGTTTCACTAAAATAATAATTAAAAATTAAAATTACCAAAAAAGCTAAACAAATCAAGAAATAAAAATAAAGAAAAAGTAACTCTGGTTAACTTCCAGCGCGGCAGCAGACACTGTTATGTAGATGTAGGCGCCTCTGGCTGTTCATCTTGCAACTCAAGAAACCCGAAAGGCACGCTCCTTTAAGGACAGGCTTGCGGATTTCGATCAGTCACCGACGCCTTCTGCTTCTTCTCTTGATATAGCTTTGTAGCCTTTCTTCCTTGATCTTCTTATTCTTTAAATCTTCAAAATAGCAAAACTCATGTGATAATACGTAATGATCCAAGTCTGCTCTAAAGTAGCTCATATCCACAGAAAAATAATGCTAAAATCCCGCTTAAAGACACGTCAGAAAAGTGTATATCGATAGCGTGGAACATCAAAATATTGTGATCATTGCAAGATCGGAGGTCACACAATTGAGAAATATTGGAAGTTACATGGATATCCATCTAAGAATTCTGAATATGTTGGAAACTTTTGTGATCATTTCAAGATCCCTGGCCACACCTCAGACAGGTGTTGGAAAGCAAACAATCAAACTCAAACAAACAGATCATCTGGAAGCGGGTTCAAATGTGTTCATTCTAAGATTGATGAACACACAATATACAGTTTTTATAAGTTGTACGGCTGCCCAGCAGAAACGAATAACAAGCTAGCTGCAAATTAACTTCATACAACTCTGGTGAAACTACATCAGACCACTCTAATATCTCTGACAAAACAAGCTCAACAAGCAATCCAACATTGAAGGTCCATCTCATGCTTCCGTTCTTGTTGGTAAATTCTTTTCTCTCTTTTCTTCCGGTAAATGGTGTAATTGGATCTTGGGTACTGGTTGTGTAAGACCGTGTGCATCAATAGAAGTCAAAAGAGTGCTATGGTGAATTTCTCGGCCTTACCTAGGTCTTGTACTCAATGTATGTTCTGCAAAAACAACGTCACCCAATATAGAGTGATACATAACTATGGGGTTAGACACCAAGCGTTGTACAAATCATTTTGAGATAACCGGATGACATTCGAGTGGCCAAATAAATTAGTTGTGAGCAACTTGCAGGCCAACTAAAGTGGAGAATGTGTGATCCAGTTGTTATTCTCGTTGCACGACATGAATTTGTCATGCTTGGAATTTTCCCAAAATTTATGAAGTTCATAAGCTTCAAAATTATAAAAATCAGATGTGGGATTCTGAACTGACCTATGGGCTCTCTCTCAACACATCTATTGATACGTCATACTCAGTATTCTCAGAACCGAATATGCAAGAAGCAACATCCTTGTCCCCCTATTGATTTACCTTAAAAATTCGGGACAAAGGAAGCAACAAACTCAATGGAAAAGGACGAATAGCCATAATCTTTATGTCCAAGAACGATCTTACACCTCCATGATCAAATAATGTGTCTACTTGAGCATTAAAACCCATCTTAGTTAAAACAATTCTACTTATGACATTACTCGGTTAATGAGCTTCTGTATATCCTTTAACTTCTTGATCAAGTCTCTCTCCTTTAGAGACCATTTATTATCTCTTATAGTCACCATTATGCGTGACTGGAATTATTGAAAGGAGGAAAGATCGGATACTTACATGGAACCAAGATAGGTTTGGAAAATATATAGGAATATGGTCGCATATCGCGGTGAGAATATGTGCGGGGGTAGAATTTTATATAAAATCATGGAAATCGACAGAGGATAGGGAATGGGGCAAGGAAAAATATGGCACAAGGCGTGACAACAATGGACGCGGGGCTCGCTGGCAGCGATTTCGTCTTTTTTCCCAAACTGTACTAAAACTCTAATATCGAACTCAAGGAAGCAGCGATGTTGCAGAATTCAGTTGCAGTTCTTCGTAAGCAAAATAAAATCACAATTTGGAAGGGAAAAAGGGTGAAATTATGGATTTGGGGGGTGAATTTGGGTAGGTGGTGATAATGGATGACTAATGTGGGAAGGGTTTTGATGCTAGTGAAGGAATGTGGAGGAAACATGTAGGCACGAGGTGCACCAAGGAACGACACGGGGCGTGTCGTCGAAGGGTGAGGAATGGAAATTGAGATTCTGAGTTTGGGAGTAGGGAGGCCAAACTTTCGGAGATATTTGATTGTAGGGGGTAGGGATAGTATGGTGATTTGTGAGGCAAAATCAATGCACAATCTTTTTGTATTCTTTTTTATGCTCAAGGCATCTTTCTCTCTCTAATTCTTTTTATTTTATTATTGATCCCTCCTAGAGTTTAGGATACATCCCTCCACCGTGGGATGGTAGGTTGACTTTGCGGAAATTGGAACACCTTTTTCATACCTGCAAGTTAGTGCATAAACAAAATAATCAAGATAAATGTGAGAACAGATATCCTAGACTACTTCTAATCTAAAAATATATCGAGTTGTCTCCCGATAAACACCCTAGTTAACGTCGTTCACTCGACACCGGACATGGATTGTCTCTAACTGAGCTTGTCGGGCTCCCATGGGCCCGAACACTTATAGCTCATATATGTACCAGGACTGGAAAGGCTTGAACCTTACACCATCTTGGATCATGATGATGGTCTTGAAGCTCTCATCTTCTCCCCATACTCGAAATAATCCAAGGGTTCTCTATCTTGATATGTACATGCACTTCATCACAACTAAGAACTCGCAATATGTTGTCTCCAATAAATAGCATTATTCCTATTTTTAGAAGTTTCAAGTTCCTTCTTTTTCTTGGAATCATGGATAACAAGTCCATTTTGACCAGAATGTCTGTGATATACACCTATGACATGTATTCATGCATAGTTTTAACATCTTTTTACTATGATTAGAAGGGATATTATCGTGTATTTGGTCTGTATCACTTTATGACCATCTACACCATATTAAGAAGATATTGAATATTTTAGAAGGAAAGAAGAAGAAGGGGAAGACGGAAGCCGCCCTCCATCGCATGTATAGACCGCAGTGGCCCTCCAGAACATCGGGTGGAGCTGGGTAGGGCTAAAGCGATTTCCCTCCAGATATATTTTCACCCAAGGAAGAAGGGGAAGACGGAAGCGGCCCTCCATCGCATTCTTACTGATCGCGAACCACCCATCATAATGGTACGCCATCTTGCAATGCTCCTCAAGCAGCGACGGGATGGTACCCTTGGGGAAAGAATAAAGACTCCCGATCTTTTGAAGCTTTGTGAGAGTTAAGACGGTGCGCCCTCCAGCGAACTCATTTCCCAAGTTCTTCGGACGATAACCCGAGATGCTCCCTGTATAGATCTTCACCGGCGGACATGGGTCTTTGTAACCCTCTGGGATTTCTATACGAGGATCCGCGAGAGTGGAATTCCATGGCCTCAGAGCCAGTAACGCTTCTTCCCCTTGCATGAAGACAATACGTATAGGAGCGGCATCGTGATCGGTGTTAGAAGAGGAAGCGCTGGATGAAGAGGTAGAGCGCGAAGCATTTGAACAGATAGAACCTAAATTAAGCATGACTTAGTTCTCAGGGGTTTGAAAAACATAAGATATTATCGCGAAAACAACATTTATTATTCCCAAGAGAGGAACTCAGATGCTTAATTGAAAAGAAAAGGAAGGCCAAAGGGTAGGGGTAAAAAGGGAATTTCCTATTCAAACCTCGAAAGATGTGAAGAAGTTGAAACGGCGGAAGCAATGATGTGACAATAGTTTGAAATGACAGCCGTGATGTGACGGTAAGGAAGTGTAACGATCGAGAAAGAAAACGGAGAAGAATGGGCGGCGAGAGATTAAACCTCTCTGGGTAACGACCAGAAAGGTTGGGATGAAGGCCCCCCCCCTTTTCCCGGCGTTCCCTCCCCCACCTCGATGATCCAAGTTCTTCCCCGCCGGAGTCACATGTCGAAAAGAAGAAAGCTAACGACGAAACAGATAAGAGAAAAAGGGCCGGGTTACAGAGGAAATACTCACCTGACATGACGGCCGGAGAAGCAAGCGGAGGAGTAGGAGGTTGGACGGAGAGCCAACGAAGCCTACAACGAGCCAGTGCAACCAGAGTAATCGCCGAAAAATAAGGAGATCGCCGGAGAAGATGGAAGATCCAAGGGAGAGTTCCGAAGAAAGAAGAAAGAAGAAAGAAGAAAGAAGAAAGAAGAAAGAAGATAGGAGGAAAGTGAATAAATTGGGCGGAAGATCTCCTTTTTATAAGCGGGATCAAGGTGTTAGACGCCCTCCAACCAAATACATACACATGGCAACAGGTAGGAACTCACGTCTATGCATGCTCAGAGCAATGCAAAGGTTTCGAACGAGTAAGCTATGCTTTCCGTGTGCCGAGCACGTAAACCCTAGGGGTCGATGTTGGACCCCCTTTATCAA
>NW_027368347.1:0-50563 GCF_046119375.1 Phyllobates terribilis | reverse complement strand
TGAAAGAACTTTTAAGTGGAATACCGACCATCAATTCCGAGATTAGTTACTCTTGTGATGCATGTATCAAAGGGAAGCAAACCAAGACATCTTTTTCGTCCAAACAAGATATTTTAACATCAAGACCTCTACAAATTATCCACATGGATCTCTATGATCCTATGCGAGTAAAGAGTCACTCTAGAAGTAGGTATGTGCTTGTTGTAGTTGATGATTACTCACGCTTTACTTGGACTATGTTTCTGTCTTCCAAAGAATAGGCTTTCCCCACTTTTGAAGCCTGTATTAAGCGTGTTGAGCAGAGCTTGAACCTAAATCTCTATAAGATCAGATCATGAAATAAAGTTTGAAAACATCCAATTCATTGAATTCTATGGGGAACATGGGATCTCTCATGAGTATTCTGCCTCAAGGACACTACAAAAAAATGTCATGGTAGAGAGGTAGAATTGAACTCTTGAAGATATGGCTCACACTCTATTGATTAAAAGCAAGGTACTAATGAGTTTCTAGGCTAAGGCGATCAACACTTCTTGCTACATTCTCAACAGAGCACTGCTTCACCATCTACTCAACAAGACTCCACACGAGCTCATAAGTAATAAGACTCTAAATGTGTCCTACCTACATGTCTTTGGTTGTATGTTTTTTCCTCAACAATGGGAAGGAAAACATGGGAAAGTTTGACCCTAGGAGCGATGAAGGCATCATCGTTAGATACGTAAGTGACAGCAAGGCATATCCAGTGTGGAACAAGAGAACGCAAAAACTTGAAGAAAGCGTTCATGTGAAATTTGATGAGGAAACTCCTGGTAATTAGTGATATCGACTCAAAGAAACCAGTTGATGTTGAGTTTCCTCATTTGCGATGGGAAGAAGAAAACGATGATGATGCTTCTAATCTTAGTTCAAGAAAGACCAACTCTAGCGGTGATAACAAGGAACACTCTACTCCCTCTACCGTTATTGCACCAGTGGCACCAAAATGTCCAGGAACATCATATACACATAAATATGTATAACCCTTCCCTTAATGTAGGTGATGATGAGATACAAGTAGAAGTTCAAGGCACAACTGATGATAAATCACCATATGGTGAAGCTATCCTATATGGCACAACAGACGTTGATCCCCATTCTGTATCACATCTGGTCTCTACCAATCCAAGGATTGCTAATGACCATCCCACCTGGCAAATAACTTCTATTGGAGAAAGAAGTTTGAGATCCCACTTTTCTGCCTACTACCCCTTCAATGCTTTCATCTCCCTAGTGGAATCCAAATCGATCAAGAAATCTCTCACTGAGGCAGACAGGAACATTGCCATACAAGATGAGCTACAATATTTCAAAAGGAACAAGATATGGAAATTGGCCCCTCTTCCAAATAATAGACAAGCAATTGGTACTCGTTGGGTTTTCAGGAACAACTTGGTGAGAGTGGAGTTATAAAAAGGAACAAGGTTAGGTTGGTGGCACAAGGTTACAACCAACAAGAAGGAATAGACTAGGATGAGACACTAGTACAAAAAAACCTTTTACATCACTAGATATACACCGGGTGTACATCTCATGGTGTAAAAAGTCTACATATTTTGGTTATACATGTGTTTTGGTTGTTATCCAATGTATAAAGTAGGAGGCGGCAAAGTAAATAACCTATGTATATACTATATACACCATATATTTTTCTAACAAATGTATAAAGATAAATACGCCCGCTATAAAATATGTTTATTAACCAATGTATATAGTTTATACTAGGTTGATGAGTTAAGCACAAGTATATACATTAGGCTTCTTATACAACCAATGTATTATAGCTAACATACCTTAATTTTGCCCCAAATATTTCTCGCCCGCCAAACTTATCCCGCCCGCCAAAGATTTCCCGCCCGCGCCGGCCGCCAGGTTAGGTTTTGTGTTCTTCGAGTTTGCTCCTTCAATTTCTTCGCTCCTTCACTTTCTGATTTGTGTTCTTCGAGTTTTCTCCTTCAATTTCTTCTCTCAACAGGTTCGATGTCGTTCTCAATCTCTTCGCTCAATTTCTTCGAGTTTTCTCCCTTGCTCTTATTCGCTCAATTTCTTCGCTGATTTTGCTTTGCTCTTGTGGTTGAATTTTGAGGGTAAGTGGAGGAACAAAGTCACTAAAGAAAGTCGCTGATTTCGCTCAACTCCTTGTTGCAAAAGAAGTGGTTTGTTTAATTTCGTGTTTGGTTATGAACATCAAGAGGTTGGTTTGTTTCATTTGTCAAAAATTATAGTCGAAGTCTTTGCATTGTTGTTCTTCTCGCAAAATACTCTATAATGCATGTGAGCGAGCTTACTCAGACTTGGTTGACTTTGAGTGCTGAATAAGTTCCTGCTTATTTCTCAACTTTGCAGAGCTATATATGACTCTTGTTTGATAATGAAAGTATAATAAACAGCAACAAGTTTGTAGAGTTTGTGATGATACTATTAGAGTGAGGAAATTTATGGTTAGGCTTAGAGTTTTTCTTAGATATGAAAAATTCTTATCCATATAAGGGGATTTTATATTTGTGCATCAATTGAGGAGTAAGTCCAGTTTTCATAGCTTGAGAGTTGTGGTGATTGATTATAATTGTTGAGGGGCAATTTTTGTTGTTAGTAACAACCTTACTTAGCAAAGGGAAATATATTCTGTTTTCAATAACTTTGTTATCTAACTTAGGTATAGGCTATAGCTGTATGACAAGCATGAGAGAGTACCTTGCCATTTCATAATTGGAAAAGAGAGTAAAGAGCTTGTTTGTGAATTATATAAGGTGCTATGCAGTCTATGACTACGATGGATAGAAAAATTGCAATCTCTACATATTGGTAGAATGTAAATACTCCTAGGTGTATATTGATTCCTCTAATGAGTCTGAATTCATTCATATATGTGGTTGAATTCTCAGGCTAAGTGGAGGAACACTCGCTCTGAAGTTGTTGCAAGAATTGGTTGATCCCTAACTGATTTATTTCTTGACAATTATCATCAAGTCTAAGGTTGGTTTGTTTAATCTCTTCTTCCATATATGATTGTTGTTATTTGATTGTTGATGACAAGAGAGTTACTAAATAACGCAAGTAAGTTAACTACTAATATACTATGAATCTTGGTCTTGGTGTGTCATAAATTATCATCAGACTTCTTGCTGTCACAAATTTACTAGAACAAATAATATGTTCTGCCATGATTGTTGTTCTTGCTTTCATAAATCCTACGCTCTGTGCTGGCTGACTAACTAACACTAACTACCCTTCAATTAATTTTTCTAAAAATTAATTGGTTATTTTTTATAGTTTAATTTCTACTGAGACTTATGTTTTTTTCCGTTATTACTTTTTTTAGTATGGTTGATCGAGCGTGGATGCAACACGATCATTTGACTCAGACATATGGGGACGGTGTTAACGATTTCATTAACATTTCTATTCAGCATTGTATTAAAAATCTTAAAGATCCTTCTAAAATTCTATGTCCGTGTCCGAAGTGCTGCTATGTGAAGTTGCTTACTGTCGAGGAGACGACAAATCATCTTTTTGAACATGGATTTAACAAGGAGTACACGTGTTGGATTTTGCATGGAGAGGAATTTGCAAGTCAAGCGTCGAGGGACAATGCACCAGAATTTGAGGATATATCTGAGGGTGACAGAATTGACTCTATGCTTGCTGATATTGGTGCTGATTTTGAGGATGGTGATGACACTTATGCAAACTTGATAGATGATTGAGAGACACCCTTGTATGATGAATGCACAAAGTTCACCAAATTATCCGCTACTTTGAAGCTTTACAATTTAAAAGCTCGACATGGATGGACGGATAAGAGCTTTACAGATCTGCTTGCAATTATTAGGCAAATTCTTCCTGAGTCTAACGTTCTACCTGATCGTACTTATGCAGCCAAAAAGGTTTTGCGTGCCTTAGGAATGGAATATGAAAAAATTCATGCTTGCCCAAATGACTGCATTCTGTATCGAAAAGAGTATGAGTTGCGCGATAAATGCCCAAAGTGTGGCTTATCATGATATAAGAAAGGAAAGGTTCCATCCAAGGTGCTGCGCTATTTTTCGATCATATCAAGGTTTAAGCCCTTGTTTCGAGATGAAGCAGATGATAAGAGTTTGACATGGCATTCAGACGGGAGAAAAAAAGATGGTAAACTCCGCCATCCTGCAGATTCTCCACAGTGGAAAACAATAGATTCCAAATACCCTGAATTTGGAGAAGAAGATCGAAACTTACGCCTTGCTCTGTCTACTGACGGTATGAGCCCATTTGGAACACTTACCAGTCAGCACAGGACATGGCCAGTTCTGTTGATTATCTATAATCTTCCACCGGGGATGGGCATGAAGCGCAAATACATGATGTTATCGCTTCTAATATCAGGACCGAAGCAACCAGGAAATGATATCGATGTGTATTTGGCACCACTTATCGAAGACTTGAAGTTGTAATGGAATGAGGGTGTGGATGCTTATGATGCATATCGGAAAGAGAACTTCCGACTTCGTGCCATGCTATTCTTTTCTATAAATGATTACCCAGCACTTGGAAACCTAGCTGGATTTTCCATCAAAGGATATAAAGCATGTCCTTATTGTGGAAAACATATTCACTCTATGTATTTAGATAAAAGTCAGAAGGTTGTGTACCCAAATTATCGAGTATTTCTGCCTTCAGACCACCGCTATAGGAGAATGTGTGCTGCTTTTCATGGATCTGCTGAAAACAATAAGGCTCCGACTGCTTTGACTAGTCAACAAGTGTTTGACAAAGTTAGAGACCTTGATGTGTGTCAAGGAAAAAATGTTACACCAAAAGTGTATGAAGATGGTTATAAGAAGAGACCCATTTTGTTTGAGCTTCCATATTGGAAAGATCTTTTTGTAAGACACTCTCTTGACGTGATGAATATTGAGAAGAATGTTTTCGACAGTCTCATTGCAACCATGTTAAACACTAGAAAGACGAAATATGGATTGAAAGCTAGGCAGGATTATGAAGCCATGAATATAAGAGAAGAATTGCATCCAGAAAAGAGAGGTGAACGTACTTATTTTCCACCTGCATGCTATAGTCTTTCAAAGAGCGAGAAAACAAAGTTTCTCAACTTTCTCAAGGATATTAAAGTTCTAGAGGGTTATTCGTCCAATATTAGCAGTTTGGTGTCACTGAAAGAAGGAAAGTTAGTGGGCCTTAAATCTCATGATTGTCATATTCTCTTACAAAAATCTTCTACCAGTTGCTATACGCGGCATCTTGCCAAAGAATGTGAGGAATACTATTACCAGACTGTGTATATTTTTCAGAAAAATATGGAGTTGGGTGGTTGACCCTGAAGAGTTGCCAAATCTGCAAAAAGAGATTGTTGTGACACTTTGCCAATTGGAGATGTACTTTCCACCTGCATTCTTTGACATCATGATTCACTTAACGGTGCATTTGGTTCAAGAAGTTTAGCTCTATGGACCTGCTCCCTTAAGATGTATGTACTCAGTTGAGCGTAACATGAAAGTCTTGAAAGGGTATGTGAAAAATACATATCGTCCAGAAGGTTGCATTGCTGAACGTTATGTGATGGAAGAAGCTGTTGATTTTTGCAGTAACTTCTTATCTGGTGTGGATTTAGTTGGTTTCAGAAAGCCAAGTGATGTAGAAGAAGAATGGAGGGGGACATCAGGAGAGTGCACATTCAACATTGGTGACCCATGGTGGCATAAAGCACACTTGTATGTCCTGCAGAACACTGATGAAGTTAAGCCTTTTATTTCTATGCACAAGGAATACATCATGAAGAGTTATCCAAAGTATGCTAGAGATAAATAGTGGGTTACAACCGAACATAACAAAACATTCATCAAATGGTTTAGAGATTTGATACGGGAATAACAGATTTATGGGGAAGCTTTTTTAGAGGATTTGAAATGGATATCTCAAGGGCCAAAGCATCAAGTGATGAGGTACAAGAGCATGAAGGTGAAAAGGTGTACATTCTACACTAAAGATCATGATGACACAAGTGCAAGACAGAATAGTGGTGTTTCATTGGTGGCTCATGCTATGCATGTTGCAAGTGCAAAAGACAAAAAGCCGAGATTTGGAAACATGTCCTACTAGGGCATGATAGAGGACATATGGGTTTTGATCTATACGGATAAAATTCAGATTCCAGATCTTTTGTGTAGGTGGGCAGATAATACCAGTAATGGACTGAGAATTGATGAGATGGGATTCACTGGAGTGGACCTTTCTAGAGCAAGTCATACAGAAGAACCATTTATTTTGGCATCACAAGCAAAACAGATTTTTTTTATCCCTTATCCTATTGATTGTAGGTGGTCTATTGTAATGTCAACGCCCAACAAAGACATATTTGATGATGATTTTGACATATGTCAAGAAGATTCCGACGCAGCTAGTTGGGTTACACCAGAAGTTAGACATGAAAATGAGGAAATTACTTATCGAAGGGATGATCATGGTGAAGGCATATGGGTTGATGGGGAAGATAGAAGAGGCAACACTAAAAAGAGAAAAAATTATAACATAATATTTTTCTAATATTTTAAATGACTTCCTTGCTTACCTGAAATTGACATGAAAATAATTGTCCTAAATTGACATGAAAAAGATCATAATGCTACTGAATACATACTGAATTCATTTGTTTACTGTGTTCTCTGCATACATACTGAATTCTTGTGTTTACTAACATGAAATTGACATGATATGATTTATCATTGGAAATTTCCCTTGTGTTTACTGTGTTCTGTGAATTCTTGTTCATAAATTGGCTTTAAATTATTTACTGTTTTGTCTTTATTCTTGATCATAAATTGGTGCTTGTTAGATGACTTCCAGGAAGAACACCAAAAGCCCGAAAAAAATCCAAAAATATCACAAAAAGTCCCAAAAAGATCACAAAGGAAAATAAGGGAAAGCAGGTTGCAAAGTCGAGAAATATAAGGGGTGCTACCATGATGAAGAGTGTCACTAAAGCTATTACAAGGGGGCAAAAAATTGATCTTGAATGGAATGACGTTGGCCAGGCTATAGGATCACACAAGGAGAAGCTAAAAAGCTATATTGGAACAACTGCAAAGAGGCTGGTTCCAATCACATATCAAGATTGGCGTATTGTTCCAAGTCAGCTAAAATATATGGTGTGGGAAGAAGTTTTAGTAAGTTCTGAAATGATATATATTAAGCACAAAGCTATCTGGTCTTCGACATTGTCAATTCTTGATATGAATTGCTAGATTCTATACAGACTATATATTAAGCACTGCAAAGAGGCTGGTTCTGAATTAATATCAATTCTATACAGACTATATAACTATCTTGATATATCTGAGGGTTGTCTGAATTGATATATATTAAGCACAAAGCTATCTTGCTAGATTGTCTGAACAATATCAATTCTATGCAAGTCTGTATGCAAGCATTATTGACACATTTAGATTAAATCTTTCATAGTATATATCAGTATGAAGAGAATCATACTTTTGGCACATTTAGATTAAATCTTTGTAGATCTAGCAGTTTGAGATATGACTTGTGTATCTATGCTTTTTTAGCTTATTTTTTTCTAAATTCATGGTTTCTGAAAGTGGGTTTTTTATCTTCGATCTAGACTGCGTTTAATCTGCCAAAAGAAAAAGAAGAAATGGTTATTGAAGATTGCAAATAGTTTATGGAGAGGGTTTAAGACAGATTTGCAAAGATATCATGTGTATGATGAAAATGATGATCCAGTTACAACACGTCCAAGAATTTATGAGCAGTACATCACCCAAGAACAGTGGATGGAGTTTATTACTTATAGGCAATCCGATAATTTTAAGGTGAGCTTTATGTTAATCTTCTTGTTCCCTCATTTTTTCTATTCTAAATCTTACCAGAAAAACAATACATGTATCTAATTTGTATATGTTTTTGCAAGGAAACGAGCACTAAGTACAAGGAAATGTCTAGATCAAGGAAATACAAGTATAGAGGAACCAGACTTGGATATGTTGTGATTGGTGAAAGATTGGTAACACATTCTAATTTATCTATGTCTTAACTTGGATATTTTTGCATAAAGGTTTCCAAGGTATAAGGAAATGACTGGGTTTTTTGTCTTGTAGAAAACAAAAGAAAAAAAGGTTGCCAAGGTAACTCGAGCTGAGGTGTGGGTAGCAGCAGGCCAAAAAAGGATGAAAGCGTTGATGAAGATGTGCAAGAAATAGCAAGAAAAATGGTAAGTACACATCCTTATCAATTTAGGGAATTATTTATGAAAAATATGTCAGCTATAACATTGTTCTGACTCCCAGAATGTTGTAAGAGAACAAGAACAATCTGGGGCAATTGTTCTGACTCCCATAAAAGATGTGTTAGCTATGGCATTGAAGAGTCCAGAGCATCCCGGGCATGTTAGAGGGGTTGGTGGGGATGTCACTATGACAGATGTCTTTCGATCATCACTTAGGACGACAACCACTGGAGGAGGCGTCACGAGAGAAGAAATGCAAGAATTTGAGGCAAAGATAGAAAACAAATATAGAGAAAATTTTGAAGCACAAATCAATGACTATATTCACTCAATATTACAAGGTAAGATGGAATACACAAAGTTTTCATTCAAATGTGAAGATGCGGGGCTTGGAAAAAAAGGCTTTTTTCAAGAACAAGCTCGACTTGGAAAAAAGACTATTTCTCAAGAACATGGTGCACATGAAAAAGAGGCTGAGTTATAAGAACATGGTGGACATGAAAAAGAGGCTGAGTTACAAGAACATGACGGACATGAAAAAGAGGCTGAGTTACAAGAACATGGTGGACATGAAAAAGAGGCTGATTTACAAGAACATGGTGGACATGAAAAAGAGGCTGAGAGTAACACTGAACATGTTGCAAGTGTTGAAAAATAGGTAATGTTTTTTGAATGATTTGAATGATTTTCTTTTGATTGTTGTATAACTTGTGCAATTGTCATAACTTGTGCTATGTCAGGTTTTGAATGATTGATATTGATTGTTGCTATACTTGTGCAATTGTCAGGATTTTTTTCAATGTATTTTGTTTTGGCCTGACAAAGACAGGGAAGTGGCACGAGGAAAAGTTTACAACTCCAAGGGAGTGGTTAGGCTACACTGTAGAATATTGAATGTCGGGTTTGTCAAGTTTCTAGTGGAAACACCTACCTTAGGTTCGTCTGAGCTTCCATGTCCAACAGATGAAGCAGAAACTGTGCTGGAGGCTGTAGGGGGTTTTTTGCGTGGCCTAAAAAACTTGTATCAACTTCAATTGTAAATTACTCTGAGTTAATTTACTAACTAGATTGCATTCTAATTTTTTTTACTTAACTTACAATTGAGTTGCAGGAACCTAAGCTCAAAAAGTGCAACTTAGATCCCCCTCCTCAAGTTGCATCATCAACTTCTCATGGCTTACCAAAAAAGGAGAACCAGGACAACCTATATGCTGAGCGTCTCAAGAATTTTCAATATTTCCGCATGGCCATGAGTTACAAGATGCGTGAATTCAAGTTGAATGAGTCGGTCATGGGAGCCGAGCGCACTATTGTTATTGGTAGAAAGAATTTGGCGTGATGGCTAGCCCAAAAGATGTTGAAAGTAAATGATATATCTTTCTACATAACGTAAGTTTGTTCTCTTACCATGATATATTTCACATTCTATAATTGCTTTTCTAACTCGCTCTCTTATACTGTATTTAGATATTTGTGGGATATTGTGTGTCAGAAAGAGAAGCATATGGTTGGATTTATTTGTCCCGCAAGTATCTCTCATGAGGGTGTTCATTCTAATTTCACTGATCAATCAAAGTATTTTGTGCAAGCATTACTGGGTAACATCGAAATGAAGATGTTTTTTGATCCTTACAACACCGGGTAATTATTCTTCATTTGAATTTTGCATGCTTTGATGTGAAATACTTGCATGATTTGATTTAAACTCTACAAGCTTTGACGTGAAATACTTGCATGTTATTGATTTAGATTTTACATGCTTTGATGTAAATATGCAAAGGTCATTGGGTTTAAATGGTCATCCTTCTCAAATATTATACTGTCTATTATTTGGACCCATTGCATGGGAAGATTGATGGTCTTGCTGATGCGGATAAATCCAACACTCACAAGCGAACGAGTTCGGTTATAGTATCAAGGTGTCGAACACAAGGACTATGTAGTATCAATTGTTATGCCAACGAATAGACTAAGCCAAAGATCACGGAGTGAATAGTTTATGACCGAATTCAAACTAACAAGTAACACGAAGTTATCAACAGAGAAAGACTTCCAAGGTTAGGATCCCCACTATGATGTTTCAATGAGATTAAGACGATATATGGTTAACTTCCGAATTGAATGTCGTTTGAAGGACCAACTATCTAATGTCAGCACTACCTCTTCTCAGACGATAAGTGCACGTGCCTAGATTCGACTAGCAATCACTCTCATGCAAGGCTATCCTAAACTAGACCCTTTACGCTTCTTAGAGATCAAATGACAAACAAATCAACTTCCGCTCTCGCGCTCCGCATAATCTATTCAATCATCGATCAACTTCGATAGTTAAAATTCCACTAGAGAAATTAGATCACTCTCATGCAAATAATTCTCAAGTTCTCCCTAGGGATCTAACATGAATTGACAAATGTAAACTCAAATAATCAATCCCTAAAATCAAAATCTCCTCTCGGACTCAAATGATAGTAGGATTTCCTATTACAATAGTATTAGGGCAATAAGCATCCTAAGAGAGAATCAAACTTCATTCAAATGATCAATCAACCAAAAATCATCATAAAAACTCATCTACTCCATCATAGGGTTGACCCAACCATGGAAATTGAAGCTTAGCTAGACATGGAGAAGGAAGAAATCAAATTCATTGTAATAAACAACATACCATTCAACTTCAATCCAATCCAAGTTATCCAATCCACAAGCTTTCTCTTAGGGTTTTTAGATCTCCAAAAGTTTTCTAATCCCCAAAAAAGGTCTCCCCAAGAGTCCCCAAGTAATTTTCTATTTATACCTAGGTTAGAAGAGGAAGAATCGTCCTGACACGGCCCGTAACTCGGCCGAGTCTCAGGCCGAGTTACGTGGAAATTCAGCATTTCGGAACATGTTTACAGCCCACAATTCGGTCCACAACTCGGCCTGAGTCAGGGGCCGAGTCTCACTCTGCGAAGGGTGATTCTATGGTGTTCCGACTCGGGCCACAGCTCGGCCGAGTCTCACTCTGTATAGACTTCACTTCCATCTTCTTTTACTCGTTGCACCACACGCTCTTGATCCCGGCATTGCACATCCAAGTCATCCACATGAGCTTCCCCAAGATATAGTCCACGATCATCAAAAACGCCTCCAATTCATCCTAAAAACACATAACGCAAGGGTAGACTCCGAACACTAGAAATCTAAACGAAAAAGAAACAAACCTATCAAAAATAAAACAAAACCAACCTAATGAGAAGAAATAAACATGCCCTAAACTAGCCTAAATGCAAGTTATCAAATTCCCCCAAGCTTGAACCTTGCTTGTCCCAAGCAAGAAAATATCAACGAATCCAAGTAATATACAAAAGAGGTATCTATCCAAGTGACATATGATTGATAACAACGGAAGATCAAACAGAAAACAAATCCCTTCCTAGCATGCTTCTCAATCAATGACAAGAAAATATTAGTTCCTCAACTCTAGATCTTACCGGATTAATAGAACATGTCACTCTCACTCATATATGTAGGTATGTGTTTCACTCAATGTTATAACTCAACTTTGAACATTAACTACCATAAGCTTGCAACCAAATCTAGATCTCCACTACTAGGTAGAATGCAAAACACAATCATGAGACATACAAGGGGTTGTAATGGGGCCAAGGTACTCTATAAGGCATGGATGAAATTTTTGGCCATGTGGTGCAAAATCTAGGAGATATGAACTTCATATGAGAACAACACCAACTCAAGTGATATTACAATAAGCACAAATACACAACCCAACCCAAGATCTATCAAATTGTCTATTTGTTGCTCCTTTTCTTCTCTTTCACTTATTTCTCTTTTTTTTCTTTTTTTTTATATATCTTTTTTTTTAAATGATGAAAGAGAAGGGAGCAAATTGGATATAAACAACAAGACAACACTATATAATCAAACATCGTTAACCACCCCCATCATCTACCATTCCCCCAAGCTTGTCTCACAACCACACCAAGTAAATAGAAGTTCAATCCCCTAGATAGGTAGGATATAAATATAAGCTCGAATTACTTTTGTGGAGCTAACAAAGAAAGGCTATAAGGCTCAAAGGGATACAAGAGAAGGATATCATCAAGGGTAGTCAAGGATGATATGGGCTCATAAAAATATAATGTCTCAATCAAATGTGATGCATTTTTAGTCCTATATGTAGTCTCAAAGAGATGTGGAAGCAAGTTCTATAGATAACAAACAAAGAGAGTTCACTCATGAGAAATAAGAGGACTTTGTAATTGTAGTCCAAGAAAGGCAAACAAGCTCACTAGGACATTTATCTAGAGTTTCGGTTCTAATGCATCTTAATCAAAGTCCGCATGCTCAGTTCATTGTTCAAAGCGTGATCAATCATGTCATCCTCATAATGCAATTGAAATATCAACAACCAAAGCATATTAAAAAGATTCACAATCAATACACCATTATAAGAACCCACAAAAGATCAAGTCGGGGAAATTTTCAACTAAATATGCAAAGTAACACCAAGCAAATGCTAACAAAAAAAAACAAAAAAAAAACAAAAACACAAGAAAAAGAAAAGAAAAATGCAACTAACTAAGAAAACTACATGCAAAATATAAATGCTCCCACAAGCTTAAAACCTGCATTGTCCCAATGTAAAACGTAGGAAGTAAGGAAGAGGAACACTCACGATGAAACTATCCTTGTGGAGTTTGTGGAGGACGTTGGTGCGGGGACCGTGGTCACGAAACGCAGTGCGATGGGTTGCCTCTCACCAAGCGCTTGTTTAAGGTCGTTAGCTTGACCTTCACCATTAAGTATCATGTACTCGGATCGGGCGGGTCAGTGATACCCAACTCGATCGGATCAGGCTTCATGTAAGGCTTGAGGCGAACCTTTCTCACTAAGAAATACCCCGAGTTCTTATGCCATAGCTCCACAAAATCGTTTTGAACAACTCGGTTTAGGTAGTAAGGACCAGACCATCTTGTACTCTTGCTTCCCGGAAACATACTCGATTTATGGTGATAGAGAATCACATGATCCCCTTTCTTGAATTCAATTGTATAACCAATGGCTTTGCTCAACGAAGACGGTAGAGCCTTCAGTTCTACCTTTGGTACAACAAGATTATCCTCTTCAAGTGTGGCGACCAAACCTCTCTCTAGCTCGTCATTTGGTACTTTGGAATGGTCCAAGATTTCCTCGAGAGGATCTCTACTAGTCACCGCCATCACCATTCCTTGAGTTCTGTCAATAGCATCTAACCTGCACAACTCATCCTCAAACCTAGGTTGTTGGATAGCATTAGTGAAACTAAACTCGATTTTCTCCCCACCAATAGAAAATGAAAGTACACCCTCTTTTACATCAATAAGTGTTCCAGCAGTAGCTAAGAAGGGTCTTCCTAATATAATGGGGACGGAAAAATCAGCTTGCATATCAAAAACAATAAAGTCTATAGGCACAAAGAACTTACCGACCTGAATGGGAATGTCCTCAAGGATACCTATAGGAGAGACGGTGGATCTATCGGCCATGAAGAGAGTCATATCCACCGGTTCAGGTTCCCCAAGGTCCAACTTCTTGCAAATTGATAGAGGAATTATGCTCACACTTGCTCCCAAGTCGCATAACGCATTATAAGTGCATTTTCCGATCTCAATTGGGACACAAAAACTCCCGGGATCGCCTAGCTTAGGCGGCAACTTATTCTGGACAAGGGCACTACAATCGTGATTGAGGGACACTTGTTGACATCCTTCAAATTTCCTCTTGTTTGACAAAATCTCCTTTAGGAATTTCACATAAAGTGGCATTTGTTGAAGAGCATCCGTGAATGGTATGTTGATGTAGAGCTTCTTCAAAACATCAAGGAATTTCCCAAATTGTTTTTCGGTTTGAGTCGTGACTTTTCTTTGAGGAAATGGAAGAGGAGGCTTAAATGGAGGAGGTGGAATGTAAGGAGCTTCACTCTCTTCTACTTCACCTCCATCTTGAGGTTGAGGGACCTTGGGCTTGGGATCCTCTAACTCTTTACCACTTCTAAGAGTTATTGCATTCAGTTGGCCTCTTGGATTTAATTCAGGTCGCCCAGGAAGTTGACCACTTGGCCTTGGAACATTAGCTGCCTGCTGAGCTAGTTGTTGCTCTACAATCTTCAAATTCTTCGCTTGAGAACGTACCTCCTCGGTTAGAGTTTTCATGGATGTAGCAAGGCTCTCAATAGCGGTCTCCCAAGAGGGTCTTTGGGAAGGTTGTGATGATTGTCCTTGGTAAGGAGAAACTTTGGGTTGAAAACCAGGAGGTGGCCTTTGGTGTGCTTGATTGTTCCCATAAGAGAGGTTGTTGCGATTGCCCCAACCTTGGTTATAGGAGTTAGAGTAAGGATCATTCTTAGGGCCGTTGTTGAAGTTATTCATGTAGTTCACCTCTTCTTCTTGGGATGCGTTTTGAGAAGCATATATTTGGCAAGATGATATGGTATGATCACCTCCCCCACAAAATTGGCAAACCACATTCGAGACAACTTGATAAGGACCTCCCTCCTTCTTACCCTGAGACCTGCTCATCTGTAACTTCAACTGCTTAATCTCATGAGCCATAGCTTGCATTCTGGCTTGTTGGCAAATCTCATCATCAACCTCGTAGAGACCACCCGTTCTCTTAGAAGTAAGAATAGAACGAACATCATTATAATAATGAGTGTGTTGGGCAATTTCCTCAATCTTCTCCCAAGCTTCATCAATATGCATCTTCATGATAGTACCTCCAGATGAGGCATCAATGAGCAGCCTATTAGTATTGTCCACGCCATTGTAGAAGGTGTGCAGCAACACCCACTTATCTTGTCCATGATGAGGACAATACAGCAAAAGTTCTTTAAAACGCTCCCAACCTTCATACAGAGATTCCCCATCCTTCATCTGAAATGAACTGATCTGATTCCTCATCTCTGCGGTCTTCTTTGGTGGGAAATACTTGGTTAGGAATGCTTTAGCTAGCCCATCCCAAGTATTGATAGTGCCTTGAGGCAAAGCCTGGAACCATGCTTTAGCTCGGCCTCTAAGGGAGAATGAAAAGGCACGCAAATAAAGCGCATCCTCAGAGACATCATGAATCTTCACCATATCCATAAGTTCCAAGAAAGTGTTGAGATGTTGGTGAGGATTCTCGGACGGTAGGCCTCCAAATTGATTTTGATGAACCATATTAATCAGAGATGGCTTCAGCTCAAAGTTACGAGCAGCTACTGGAGGCCGGACTACACCAGATGTGGGTCCTTGGTGACGAGGCAGCACATAGTCACCCAAAGTTAGCGGCTCTGGAGGATTATTTTGCACTTGAAGCTGCTCCAGTTGGTGTTGTAGATCCGCCAATTGTTGTTGTTGGCGAGCCATCAACTCTTGTTGTTCCTCCATAGCTCGGGCTCTAGTCTCTCTTTGCTCTCTTAACCCTCTATGAAGAGCACGCTCGGGCTCAGGTTCGTAGTCGCGTAGTGTACCACTGCTCAGAGCTCTTCGCATCAGCTAGGAGAACAAATCTGAAACCAAAGACACAAGAAACAAAATCAAAAACAAAATGAGACTTAATCTATTGGTTGCTCAAATCAACCAATACTAGCGATAGTCCCCGGCAACGGCGCCAAAAACTTGATGCGAATAAATCCAACACTCGCAAGCGAACGAGTTCGGTTATAGTATCAAGGTGTCGAACACAAGGACTATGTAGTATCAATTGTTATGCCAACGAATAGACTAAGCCAAAGATCACGGAGTGAATAGTTTATGACCGAATTCAAACTAACAAGTAACACGAAGTTATCAACAGAGAAAGACTTCCAAGGTTAGGATCCCCACTATGATGTTTCAATGAGATTAAGACGATATATGGTTAACTTCTGAATTGAATGTCGTTTGAAGGACCAACTATCTAATGTCAGCACTACCTCTTCTCAGACGATAAGTGCACGTGCCTAGATTCGACTAGCAATCACTCTCGTGCAAGGTTATCCTAAACTAGACCCTTTACGCTTCTTAGAGATCAAATGACAAACAAATCAACTTCCGCTCTCGCGCTCCGCATAATCTATTCAATCATCGATCAACTACGATAGTTAAAATTCCACTAGAGAAATTAGATCACTCTCATGCAAATAATTCTCAAGTTCTCCCTAGGGATCTAACATGAATTGACAAATGTAAACTCAAATAATCAATCCCTAAAATCAAAATCTCCTCTCGGA
The DNA here is from genome assembly GCF_046119375.1 of Phyllobates terribilis. Lineage (NCBI taxonomy): Eukaryota > Metazoa > Chordata > Amphibia > Anura > Dendrobatidae > Phyllobates > Phyllobates terribilis. The sequence goes on along the minus strand of NW_027368347.1, from coordinate 34,055 downwards.
CTCAAATGATAGTAGGATTTCCTATTACAATAGTATTAGGGCAATAAGCATCCTAAGAGAGAATCAAACTTCATTCAAATGATCAATCAACCAAAAATCATCATAAAAACTCATCTACTCCATCATAGGGTTCACCCAACCATGGAAATTGAAGCTTAGCTAGACATGGAGAAGGAAGAAATCAAATTCATTATAATAAACGACATACCATTCAACTTCAATCCAATCTAAGTTATCCAATCCACAAGCTTTCTCTTAGGGTTTTTAGATCTCCAAAAGTTTTCTAATCCCCAAAAAAGGTCTCCCCAAGATTCCCCAAGTAATTTTCTATTTATACCTAGGTTAGAAGAGGAAGAATCGTCCTGACGCGGCCCGTAACTCGGCCGAGTCTCAGGCCGAGTTACGTGGAAATTCAGCATTTCGGAACATGTTTACAGCCCACAACTCGGTCCACAACTCGGCCTGAGTCAGGGGCCGAGTCTCACTCTGCGAAGGGTGATTCTATGGTGTTTTGACTCGGGCCACAGCTCGGCCGAGTCTCACTCTGTATAGACTTCACTTCAATCTTATTTTACTCATTGCACCACACGCTCTTGACCCCGGCATTGCACATCCAAGTCATCCACATGAGCTTCCCCAAGATATAGTCCACGATCATCAAAAACGCCTCCAATTCATCCTAAAAACACATAACGCAAGGGTAGACTCCGAACACTAGAAATCTAAACGAAAAAGAAACAAACCTATCGAAAATAAAACAAAACCAACCTAATGAGAAGAAATAAACATGCCCTAAACTAGCCTAAATGCAAGTTATCACTTGCCAAAAGTCTGATCGACATGTTAGTTCACCTCATTTTTAACATCTTTAATCTTTTGCATACATTTGGTATCGTAATGACTATTTCATTATCGATCAGGAGTTTGAAAGTATATGAGGTTCAAAGTGGGAAACCTAAACCTCGAGCGAAAATAAGATGGATCACAGTCAAGGTAATCTAAGCTTTGCCTTTAGTGAATGTGTATGAATTGACTGGCTGAGTATGCATGAATGTGTATGAATTGACTGGTTGTGAATGTCCGATAGAAAAGAGAGAGAAACTGGTGTCATTGTTGTTCAAACTGGTGTCATTGTTGTTCAGACTGGTTTCATTGTTGATTTATTTTGTCAAGTATAAGCTGTGAATGTCAAGTATATGCATGTGTTCAGAAATTAAACAGAAACTGGTTTATTTTGTTCAAAAACTGGTTTAGATTAAACAGAAACTGGTTTATTTTGTTCAGAAACTGGTTTGAATTAAACAGAAACTGGTTTATTTTGTTCAGAAACTGGTTTAAATTAAATAGAAACTGGTTTATTTTGTTCAGAAACTGGTTTATTTTGTCAAGTATATGCATGTGTATTGTGCTACAAGGGCCTCGCCAACCAAACACTGTAGATTGTGGATATTATGTGTTGCGGTATATGCGGGAGATTATCGCAGTGGGAAACACAAATTCAATTCCACAAACGGTAAATATCCTTAATTAAATTAAATTTCACTCGAAGGTCAAGTATACTTGTCTTATTTACATTTTATTGCGTTTCTAGTATTATAACAAAAGGCAAGACCCTTACACTCCAAAGGAACTTGATCAAATTCCAGTAGAGTGGATTGAACACTTCATCAGTGCATTTAATCAAGAGGTATTGTGATAATTATTTCGCCTTTATCAAGAAGTAACATATATATTATTAATATGTTGTATATTTGTTCTACAGGAAAAGGTTGTCGAAACTGATGTAGCTACTACTTAGTTAGTTATGCGCTCCTCAATATTTAATTTGCTAGTTAGTACGTACGTTCAGAATTTGGTGATGATCGAATATATATGTTGAATTCGTAACATTAAGTGTTTGGAATGATTCTGGTAGTGTACATTATTGACAGTGTAAGAATCAATGTTTTTAATCTATATATGTGATGTTGGGTTAATTGCAATGATTCTGGTATATAACAGGGTTATATAAATATATGTATAAACATATGAAATTGGTTGGCGCCGTACAAGAATATACATGGGTTTTATATATTATACACCGGTTACTCAACCTATCAATTTCACCTTTTACATGCGACTTATGATTTTAGACATCGGTTTCAATGTGGTGTATAAACATGGAGTATATGGGCAACAATACATTATTCATGTGTTTATATTACTATATACACCGGTTAGTCAACCTATCAATTTCATCTTTTACATGCGACTTATGATTTTAGACATCAGTTTCAATGTGGTGTATAAACATGGAGTAGATGGGCGACAATACATTATACATGTGTTTATATTACTATATACACCGGTTAGTTATATCTTTTACATGTGTATAGATACCTTATACATCGGGCGTATAGGAAATGGACCAAAGTTGGGTGGCATATTATACACCGGATGTATGCGACATCGACTTTATACATCAGATCGCAGTACAGCGGTTATTAACCGGTGTATAAGCCCATATACATCTGGTGTAAAAAAGGTTTTTTGTACTTGTGAGACCTATGCTCCAATTGTAAGAATTGAAGCCATTCGTCTCTTCATAGCCTCTGTTGCTTACAAGTACTTCAAAGTATATCAAATTGATGTCAAGTCTGCATTCTTGAATGGTGACTTGGATGAAGAAGTCTATGTTAATTGTGAAGTGCTAGCATTGTGAATCTAGAGAATAACGTTTTGTTCTGTTGATGAGCAATACTTTCTTTTTCTCTTTGTTTATATTATGAAAAATAAATTGTTATCTCACGGTTTATCACATTTATCTTGCAGGCATATGAAATCATATCATAAGCCTCATGATTGATCAAGTCGAGATTGAAGAAAACATGGCATTCTGCCTTATGGAAGAATTAGAGAACACAATTTTGTTAAACTGTGACAGAACGCGTCTTCAAAGTATAAAGTCAAGAGTTATGCTTCTTTAGTGTTTTCATCCACGCACATCTCATGAAGTATTATCAAGTAGATTATAAAGAACACATCCATCTAGTTGAAGACGGAACACCAACACAAGGAAACACCTTCTTGTTGGTGGGTTACATGTGAGCACATGAATTCCGAAGGAGATTCATTAGCTCCAGATTATGGGAAACAATAGGGAATTGTTATTCATCGTAAATGTATGTAAACCCATGTACTCCCATGTGGTTCATGAATCGTTTCATTGTGTTTTGAAACATTTAATGGAAACACTCAAAACCACATAATGATTCATTGAATCTAGACGTGAAGGAAACGATGTTCCCACATCGTATCTGAGTTCTTGTTCTTGGAATCAGATTTCCAAGGACACGTAAGTAGACTCAGTTTCCTTCATCCTTTGGAGATCATTCAAGTGGAAATTGTGTTGAAATCGTGTGAGATCTGAGAGTTGATCTGAGTGTTCTTGAGTGAAAGAACGGTGAAACGCATGTGATAGATATTGTTGACAGAGTTAGAAAATTTGGAAGTCTTCGTGTTAGAAATAAGTTGTGTGTGCTCCTAACTGTTGTAACTGGTATATTAATATAAACAGGATTTCAAAATCTTTTTGAGAGAAAGGTAGTGGGTTTTATCTTAGACAACCAATCAAAGGATCCCACTGTAAAGAGCAGTATTCCTTTGTGAGTTCTATGTATTTTCTGCATTTAAGGAACAAGCCTTTGTTTCTTAGATTTACTTAGACACACCCGGTCCAACAATTGGTATCATAGCAAGGCTCTAATCGTGTATCTACTCACAAGAAATGTCTCACAATAGTGAGTTCTTCCTTGGTATCTCAACCAACAAGCCTCATCTGAGGAAGGCGGGCGAAGAAGAATGGTGGGAGAGAACAATGGAAAGCTACATCTGCACCAACGACTACCAATGTTGGTGCAACATCCTCAATGAAAATGGTGTAGTAGATCTTATGAAACCAGAATCCCAATGGACTCCCACCGAACGTACCACGATGGAGAAGAACGCCAAGGCGAGGCAGTACATCCTCAATGGTCTGAACAGAGAAGACATGGACAATGTGCTTCACATCAACAACGCTCGTGACATGTGGAATGCTCTAAAGGAGATGCATGAAGGAAGCATTGAACTCAAAGTGAGCAATAATTTTCAACTTTAGAGTGACAACCATTCGTTCAAGATGAAGGAAACAGAATTAGTCTCGGAGTCTTTCTCAAGGTTTCATAGGCTGTGTTCCAAACTCACCAGGATTGAGGTCGAGCTTGAAGAGAACTCCAAGGCCCTTATCATTGTCAATGGTCTGGCCGAGAAGCTTTCATTAGTAAAAGGGATAATGAGAAACACCCCTGGACCCTCCACAACCCTCTCACTTAAATCATCGACAAGCTTGTGGTCGATGAGACAGAACAGAAGAAGATCAATCTCTCCATAGAGGTTGAAAAGGAGTCGCACTGAAGATCGAGGCTAGTATTTCCAAAGCTTTTGCCAAGCTTGAGATGGAAGTTGAGTGTTTTGAGGAGGAGGAAGATGAGGATGAGATGACTACTTTGTTCATGAAACACATCAAAAATCAGTTCTACAAGAGGAAGTTCAAACCCAGTTTCCCCAAAAAGATCTGAAGGAGTTCATCTATTTCCAATGCAAGGAAAAGGGACATCTAGCAAGGAACTGTCCCAATGCTTCAGAAGACGAGAAGACGGAGAGCAAAACTCCTCAAGAGAACATGTTCTCTAGAGGAAAGTTTCAGGAAAAAAAAGGATCCGATGATGTCTCATGGCAAGAGGATCTAATGCTGAGTCTTCGACTTTTGAGGTAGCTACCCATGATCCCTTCAAATATTTGAATGATTGAGATACGAAACCGTTAATTAAACTCATCAAGCAACTTGGAAAATATAATGGTGAACTTCAAGAATGATTAGTTGATTATGAAGATGAGATTGGACGCCTTATTGCTGAGAACGCTCACTAGAGTAAGCAAGTGGATAGCTTAGAAACAGACCTAATTGTTTCTCAAAGAACACTTGCTGAAAAAGAAAAGTTATTCTCAGAGTCCTCTATGCCTTGTGAAAATTTAAAGGGTTAAGGCTTCTATGCATGATATTCCTATACTTGATACTGAGTCTAAGTCTTCAAGGAATTTGCTTGAGAATATTATGTCTAAACTTGAAGACTTGTCGTTCACTATCAAAGAGAAAATTGTGAACAAAACTGTATTTGTCAAGCCATGATATGGTCTTGGTTATCATGGTCCTACTGAGTGCACTACTGAAGAGTAGAACAAGCACGAAAAGATTCGTTTGGAGCTGGCAAGTAAGATTGAGAGCTTAACCTTAGCTTTTTAGACTACAAGGGACAGAACTATGTTCCTTGAAGAAAAGATCAAAGCTCTTGAGCGGAAACCTCAAGAGAACACTTCTACCTCCTCCACTAAGAGCTCCCCAAGGAGTTCCAACAAGGGTAAGAAGTGGTTCGATGGTCAACGTGCACACTAAATATACGTCAAACAAGAACAAGGTAGAAACACTATAGAAAGTAGCAAGCTAAAGAGATAGGAGCACTTCAAACAAGGAAAAGGGAAGTATGGACATGTTTTGTAAAACAGGGTGTTTTGGAACTGCGGTCAAAATGGACATGTTATCCATGATTACAAGAAGACAAAGAATCTTGAAGTTTCAAAAAGACAGAACAGTGCCAACTCTATTGATACAACAGTTTCTAACTAGATATGTGCATGAAAAACTTATGGGAACATTAATAAAAATCCTTCTACTGTTTCACCCAGAAAAGCTAAGATTGTTTGGGTGCAAAAGACTTGATTTTCCTTGTGCATGTTGAAGTGAAGAAGGATGATGTATTGTAGGATCGACGAGTTACTCTTTTGATCGGCTCGCTTAAGTGTTTAAAAGATGTATATGATGAAAACACAATTAAGTTGGTCTAATCTCCAAGTTAAACGCAATAAGCTAGTAAGATCTCCCTCACAATACAATCTGCGTTCAGCACAATACAAGCAATATCTCTCTCAAGCTCTAAGGTGTTTAGGAAACTCGCTCACTTCACATCGGACTCAGCACATAGTAGCTTTCCTCTAGCTCTCGATTATGTCTGATTCGCTCTTGCTTTCTCCTCTCAACAAGTTAAGTTCTCTAAGCTTTCTAGCTTTCTCTCTTAAGCTCTCTCAACTCCTAAGCTCGTGTTCCTAACAACACCTAATGCACGTATATATAGTATTCCTAACTTAACGCCCAAGTCTAGCAAATCTATATCTAACGGCATGAAGAAGTCCACCTTAGTGATCCGTGTGATCAATCCACTCCTAGAATGCATCAACAGCCATATGCGCTTTGTGCTTCTTCTCTTGAGTAACAGCTTTGTCCATGTTGGCAATCCGCTCCACACCCTTAGCGCTTCCCTGATTTGTCCAGCTTGGTGACCCCCGTTCATCACTACCCATAGGTACAAATCCTAACAAACTCTTGTTGTTTCCATTTCCCCTATCCTTACCTTCTCGGCCTTCCCTTCACTTGATCAAATCCTCTTTGCACTGTGCAGGATTCCTCGTCTGGACTCTCGCTTTCTTCACCATTGCTTGTATCTTCTGTCTTCACATAGAAGCGTGATCCACTAGCTTTATAGAGACTATCTCTCGCTTAAATCTAGTCCTTCCGTCTTCTATCTCTTCTCTTAAACACTTTATTCTTCACGTCATCAATTATTCTGCCTTGGCAAGATTCATCTTTCCCCGCTAGGCCTCAACCTAGTCTCCTCGTGGACTCAGCTAGTCCGCTTGTGTCAAAGCTACTCTTATAACTCCTCGAGCTATACCTGGAAAGCTTATCACACACAATGGACATCAAATGCTTAGGTTTATCATCATCAAAACAAGCGGAATGTTTGAGATAGCTAGTTATACTCTCTAGCTCAAACCAACAATTTCCCCCTTTTTGATGATGACAAACACTTAAAAAAATGTTCAATATATTTCAAAGCGTACTCAGTTAAGCTATAGATATGCAATGAAGCTTAATCAAGTACTTTCAGATATAACAAATAAGCTCAATATCTTGCTAAAAACACTTAGCAAGTATACCTTTGTTCCCCCTTAGACTAAGTTGGTCTAATATCTTCCCCCTTAGTTGAATAAGGTATGAACCTCTGTTTACTTCCCCCTTTTGACATCATCGAAAAATGCAAGTATAATTCATGCAAATGAAACTAAAGTAGCAAGTGCAAGCAAGCTAAACTCAGTAATCAAGCATATTAATTCAATAAGCATAGAAAAGTAAGGTGTAACCAAGTATAAAGCACGAGATTATAGAAACCATAGAGAAAACTTTATATAGCAATAACAGAGCAAAAGGCACACAAAAACACAAGCTTAAACACCCTAGTCATCACGCGGGCGGGTGAGAGCGACTAAGTTCTGCATAATTCGAGCTAATTCATCTTGCCTCTCTGTCATAAGTTATAGTTGTGCAACGATCTCTGTTAATCTCTTCTCAAGGGTGGAACAGTGGTTCTGAATAGAAAGTACAACGGACGCTTGAGACTTGTTGGCAGTGGGTATCATCACATCTCTGGACTGGGTTCATGAAGAGTTGGTAGCTGGTATAGATAGTTTTGTTGGAGCTAGTTTAGAGACGAGCTCGGTTACCTTCTCAATAGTAAGCACATCATCAAAGGTGGTCCCTTTGATAGGCTTTTAGAGACCTTCAGCCTTCAACATACGTGTTATAATATGTGGAAACGGGAGAGGGGTACCATGATGCGCTCGGCTAACCACCATATGAGAAAACATTATATGTGTTGTGTTGATTAGCTCTCCACTCAAGCATTCTTCCATGATGCAACAATCTGAGATGGTGATGTGGTCGAGATTGGAATTCCTAGGAGTTATATTCTTGACAGTGAAATGGTGAAGGAGTCACTTCGATGCTGAAAGGTGATTAGTCTTCAACACCTGAGGGACATTCTTACCAAACACTGTCTCTTTGATGAGTCTAGAATCTGCAGACCAATTCTTCTTGTATAATCAACCAAACCCAAATAGAGAGCCATCTAGACCAGGCTCTTGACCAATAGCTTTAGCCAAGTCCTTGACTTTGAAGCTTTCATTAGTGTCGATGAACCATTGAAAATTGATAGAAGAGGGTTCACTAGTAGTAGAGTTGCTAGAAAAGCGAGCATAGAATTGACAAACTAGATCAAGATCATCTTTACTCACCTCATTCTTGAGTTTATCCCAATTCTGCATCTTGAGTAGGTAAGTGAAGCGGTTTCAACCTGAAGCTTCCTCAATCGTATGAAGCATATCTGGCGACACAATGAGAGGAGCTAGTATGTCTCGATTAGCAATACTTGTAGGAATAGGTGGAAACTGTGGTAACTCTGACTTCTCAACTGCCTTGACCTCTTTCTTCGACTTCTTTTCTTTAGGTTGTTTCTCCTTCTTAGTAGAAACTTTCTGAGGCATTGTCTCACCACTTTCTTCATCCTTTGAAATAAGATCTTCCTTCTCAATTTCAATCATCTTGCTTTTACCCGCAGCCTTCGATGCGCTTTTAGCATCTTTGAATAGTTGATGTTGGGTCGGGGCAAACTCCTCATCCTCTTCATCTTTGAATGAAGCAGCTAGTGTGATGCACTGTAACGTATAGGTGTGGCTTTTCTAAATCTATTTATGCTAGATCACTGAGCCACGTATCTTTTTTTAATCCATTTATACTGGATCACTGAGCTACTTGTTTAGACGTCACATTGCTTAGTCGCAAAGATAACCTTCCTCACTAAAAAAACTTCACAATTAAGAAAATCACTGAGCTGTAAACCGTTGAAGTAGCTTAACCCAAAAAACAACACAGACTGCCTTCTCAACTACTCTCATATAAGCGCTTGATCATACTAGGAGTGTAAAGCTTGTGATATGTGCACCACTTGTAACCATTTAAGCATGTAAAGAATAACAGGAAATAAACATTTCACATGTTGGGACATAACATGCTCACACTCAGCATATATGAATATATAGTATGTGCGTATAGAGGCTAACTGGCTTTTTAACACATAAATAAATACTTCCTATTGTGGAGTTTATCAAGGGAATTAGGAATCTTTACATTAATGTTAGGCAAGGGACATCGTAGGAATGGATCATTTATTTAGGCTTATAATATGGCAAGAAGACAATCACCATTTTCTATTTGTGGCACAAGAAGAGCATGCAATTGGCTAAGACTATAATCAATAGCTTTAATGCAATATACGACCTTAGTTAGACGGGCTCTTGAAATAGATAATGCATGAATAGCAAGCAAGCAAGAAGCAAAATTAAACTAATGTTCCCAATGTAGAATTAAACTGCTAATTCATAGTCAAAGTATGGGAGAAACTTACAGCGTATATCTTGCTTCAGCTAATAGGAAAAGATAGAAAATCCAGCAGAAGCCCAAGGCGTAGAAAGATATCCATGCAAAGCGCCTTAGAAAGATATGTTGTTGTTGTTTTGTTCTTCTGGACGTATAAGATATAGTTCAGCAAGTTGACTGAAGATCGGTTTGAAATCTTAAGAGACTCGCTTGAACATATCTGAGTCTCACTTGAAATAATATATGTCGCTTAACCACATATGAGACTCGCTTCAAATAAAGCGATACCTGACACATAGATGTACACCTCCTATAAGATAAGAATGAAAGAGATGGGTGTTAGACATTGAAGCACGCTTGATTTCTTTGTTTCAGCCTTGAAGGAGATAGAAACTCCTCCTTATTGCTTGAAATAAGAGAAGCTTTAGAATATTACCATGTAGTTCCTACTCTGCATTTCAACTTGCAAAATGAAAATCAAGCTTTTGGTTTCCAACGAAGCTTTGGCTTCAAAGGAATGTTAGCACTTCCGATTCCTAAGATCGAATCTGGACATGGAACACCATTGCCTTTAGTACAAAGTTTTGTCGGTTGTTCGTCGTTGTTGAAATCGCCTTGTTCCTTAAATCATTTCCTAAGTAATCTCATAATAGTAGAGATTTCTTTGTCATTCATGATTCAAACGAGAGAGAGATAATCAATGCAATAGAGTGACCATAGCTCTGATACCAATTGTAGGATTGATGAGGTAGTCATTTGATCGGATCGCTTAAGTCTTTAAAAGATGTATATGATGAAAACACAATTAATCTAGTCTAATCTCGAAGTTAAACACAATAAGCTAGTAAGCCAATGTGTTAGAGTTGCAAAAGGGGAGATTAGCTACAATGTTGAACTTAAAAATATGAGTTAGAAAGTTCAACTCAATGCAAGGATTTTTCCAAGGTGAGAACCCTAAGCTTCTAATAAGCTCGAGATAAAACTCACCGCTAAGATTATATTAATCAAGAGAAATTACACACAGAGCTAGTTTTAACTCTAAGTAACTCTCTCTCACAATACAATCTGCGTTAAGCACAATACAAGCAATATCTCTCTCAAGCTCTAAGGTGTTTAGGACACTCGCTCACTTCACAGCGGACTCAGCAGAGAGTAGCTTTCCTCTAGCTCTCGACTCTGTCTGATTCGCTCTTGCTTTCTCCTCTCAGCAAGTGAAGTTCTCTCAGCTTTCTAGCTTTCTCTCTTAAGCTCTCTCAACTTCTAATCTCGTGTGCCTAACAACACCTAATGCACGTATAGTATTCCTAACTTAACGCTCAAGTCTAGTGAATCTATATCTGAAGGCATGAAGAAGTCCACCTCAGCAATCCGTGTGATCAATCCACTCTTGGAATGCATCAACGGACATATGCGCTTCAATCCGCTCCACACCCTTAGCGCGTCCCTGATTTTTCCAGCTTGGTGATCTTCGTTCATCACTATCAATAGGTAGAAATCCTAACAAACTCCTGTTGTTTCCATTTCCCCTATCCTTAGCTTCTCGGCCTTCTATTCACTTGACCAAATCCTCTATGTGTTGGTGCATGATTCCTCGTCTAGACTCTCGCTTTCTTCACCGTTGCTTGTATCTTCTCTCTTCACATAGAAACGCGATCCACTAGCTTTACAACGACTCTCTCTCTTAAAGCTAGTCCTTCCGTCTTCTATATCTTCTCTTCAACACTTTATTCTTCACTTCATCACCTATTCTTCCTTGGTGAGATTCATCTTTTCCTGATAGGCCTCAAGCTAGTCTCCTCGTGGACTTAGCTAGTCCGGTTGTGTCAAAGCTACTCTTATAACTCCTCGAGCTATACCTGGAAAGCTTATCACACACAATGGACCTCTAATATATAGGTTTATCATCATCATAACAAGCGGAATGTTTGAGCTGGCTAGTTACATACTCTAGCTCAAACCAACACATATGGTATTTCGATAGTGGATGTCCGTCCCACATGACAAGAAACAAGAGAATTATGTCTTCACTTGAACATCTTCAGGGTAGAAACATTTAATTTGGATACAAGATCACTAGAAATATCGTTGGTATAGGAAACGTTAATCTCAACGACCATGCCTAGGTTCTTGGGGATCAAAGAAACAGAACAGTGTTGCCTTGTCTACTACTGAAGCAGAATACGTGGCTGCCGCAGCTTGCTGTTCTCAACTCATTTAGCTCAAGCAACAACTCAGAGATTTTGGTATGGATTTTAAATCTATTCAGATTCTTTTTTATAATACTAGTGGTATTAACATTTCTAAGAATCATGTGTATCATTCTAGAACCAAGCATATCGATATTAGGCATCATTTTCTCAGGGATCATGTTGAGAAAGGGAACATCGTTCTTGATCATTGTAGAACAGAGGATCAAATTGCTAATATATTCACTTAAGTATTGAATCAAGAAACCTATGTTAGATTGCTTCTTGGATTAATTCCTCAAGCTTAAGTTTGTTTGTGGTATCATGTTCTCTTGATTGCCTAGACATGTTCTCTTGATTTTTTTTCCTTGATTTATACTTGATTGAACTATGTTTTATGATGACCTCTTATGTCATGTAATATTTCTCCTAAAGCATTGTTCAACTCACTCCTTAAATGATTATTTCTTGTTGCGATTACTTAGATGAGTCTTTCTTTGCTAGCCCAAAAGTCTTACGTAATCTGATCATATTTTTATCCTAACATTATAAGCTGAAATGATGATTGCATACTAAAGGCATCCCTAATCTTGATCACTTGATTGTTATTCCCTATGAGCCCCCTTTATTCCATAACTTGGAATCAAACTTTTGATAACAAAACAACCGTCCATGGATTTTATTACATGGTATGTACTTTTCTTTACCATAAGAACATTGTTATTTCACAAAAGGTACCCATGCATTCCCTATTTTGTAGCACTATAATTGACAGTATGGTTATGGGAAAACTTCTTAAAGGAAAAGAACACCGTTCTTTGAAGCTCCAACGGTTCTATTTTTCACAAACGCGCCAGTTCTCGAGGCTCATAATTGTAGATCCGCGTTTGCTTTGTGATGGATTTCGGCAATTTGATTGTTTTTTTTTCATGGCTTGATGATATTGTGTGTGACAATGGTAACATTGGAGGAAGATTTGATTCTTTTGCCTCCCAAGCTAGTGTTTTGGTATATGTTTTATCACAGCTATAATCTGGGGAATTGTATTATCGAAGTTGGCAAGTGCTCCTCACCTCTCAGTTCTCCTATCCAAGCGAGGGATTCTCAGTCGGCGGCAGGGTGCCTTAAATAAAGATGCCCAGTCCCTTTCTTTGAGGATTACATAGGCCACGGAAAAAGAAGAAGAAGAAGAAGAAGAAGAAGAAGAAGAAGAAGAAGAACGCCCAACCAAAAGGCCAAAGTTGGAGCTCACCAAAGCTAAGGGCAAGACTCCCATTATGGAACTTGCTTCAGCGTTCTCCCCATGGAAGAGGAACCAGCGCTAGTGGAAAAGGAAATAGTGAAGATTATGGATAATCCTCATGTGGACGAGACCAAGGAAGAGGGAACATTGCCTGTTAATGACTAGTTTTTTAAAGAACCCCGTTTTGTTAAAACTACAAAACTAGTTTCCCCTAGGATTTCGACCATTTTCTCCTAGCTCTCTAAAATTATTGTTCTTTTGATGTGACTCTCCCATGTTTTTTCATTATAACATATGACTTTTTGCTTCATTTGAATTGTTCTGTGTTTGTAAGTTTTATTACATGTCATTTCTCTAGAGTTCTGATTAATCTGTGTTCTCTAGTTACTTGTCTTGTGATACATTTTTGTAGGAACTTTTCAATGATGGAATAAGGGGGGAGAAGACTCTGGATATTTGAACAGACTAAGTACAGAATGTTGGTCCTTTGAAGGGGAAGTTACTGAACTTTCAAAGTCTAACTCTGAAAGGAACTCTGCTCATGTTGAGGGTGAATATGCAATTCATTATTCTACATTCTCCTACATGTTTCCTTCTCATATTTTCCTTGTTCTTTATATGCTAGGTTCTTACATTTGTCATCGTCAAAAGGGGGAAATTTTTAGCATTGTTAATCTATAGAACAGTGTTTTGTTCTCTTGATGAACAATACTGTCTTTTTCTCTTTTTTTGATCATGACAAACAGATTATTATCTCACGGTTTATCAAGTTTATCTTGCAGGCATATGAAATCAGATCATAAGCCTCACGATTGATCAAGTCGAGATTGAAGAAAACATGGCATTCCGCCTTGTTCATGAGTTAAAGAACATTGTTTTGTTAAACAGTAATAGGAACACGTCATTAAAGTATAAAGCCAATTGTTGTGCTTCTTTAGTGTTTTCATCCACGCACATCTCATGAAGTATTATCAGGTGGATTCTAAAAAACACCTACATCCAATTGAAGACGGAACACCAACACAAGGAATCACCTTCTCGTTGGCAGATTATGTGAGTGTGTGAATTCCGAAGGAGATTCATTAGCTCTAGATTATGGGAAACATAGGGAGATGTTATTCATTGTAAGTGTATGTAAACCCGTGTGTTCCTATGTGGTTCATGAATCGCTTCATTGTGTTTTGAGCCATTTAATGGAAACGCTAAAAAACACGAAATGATTCATTGAATCTGGACGTGAAGGAAATGATGTTCCCACATCATATCTGACTTCGTGTTCTTGGAACCAGATTGCCAAGAACACGTTAGTAGACTCAATCTCCTTCATTCTTTGGAGATCATCCAAGTGAAATTGTGTTGAGATCATGTGAGATCTTAGAGTTGATCTGAGTGTTCTTGAATGAAAGAATGGTGAAAATCTTGTGAGAGATATTGTTGACAGAGTTAGAAAATTAGGAAGTCTTCGTGTTAGACGTAAGTTGTGTGTGCTCCTAATTGTTGTAACTAGTCTATCAATATAAACAGGGTTTCAAAATCCTTTCGAAAGAAAGGTAGTGGGTTTTATCCTAGACAATTAGTTGGTTGTCAAAGGTTCTCACTGTAAAGATCAGTGTTCCTATGTGAGTTGTTTGTATTTTCCGCATCTAAGGAACAAGCCTTTGTTTGTTAGATTTACTTAGACACACCCGGTCCAACATGAAGCAAACTCCTGGTTTTGGAAACCCCGTGCACAAGGATCATGTGTACTTCCTCTTCCAAGCTATCTATGGAGTCTAACATGCTCTTAGAAAATGGTATGAGAATCTCTCCAACTTTCTTTTAGCTAACCATTACAAGAGAGGTGTCATAGACAAGATGTTGTTCCTTCTATAGCGAAATGAAGATATATTGATGATACTGATTTTGGATCCACTAACCCTACTCTTGTGAATAACTTCAAGAATCTTATGAGTAGTGCATTGACATGAGTATTATTGAGGAGTTATCATTCTTTCTCGGATGTCAAGTTGTCCAGTCTTCCCAATGCAGAATGACCTACCAGCAAAAGTACATCAAAGAACTTCTCAAGAATTTTGGCCTTGATACATCCAGAAGCTATACCACTCCCATCTCTCTCAATTCTAGGATTGATGCAAATGTCAATGGAACAGTAGTTGATGCTACTCTTTACAGAGGCATGATAGGTTCACTTATCTATCTAACTACGAGTAGGCCAGATACTTTGTATGTTGTGTGTCTTTTTGCTAGGTACCGGTCGAATCCAAATGACTCCCACCTTATAGATGTGGAGCGTATTCTTCTCTATCTGAAAGGAATGGACTATTTGTGTCTTTGTTACCCAAGGACAAACAACTTTTAGTTGGTAGGTTTACTCTGATACAAATTTTGCAGGAAATGTGCTAGATAGAAAGAGCACTTCTGGCATGGCACAATTTCTTAGTCCTTGCCTCATCTTGTGGGGATCCAAGAAGAAAAACTCTATGGCCTTATCAAATGATGAAGTTGAGTATGTTTTCGTTGTATCATCTTGTTCCCAGGTATTGTGTCTATGATAACAATTGCAAGACTTTGGTATTGTCCTTTGACTCTATTCCTATCTTGCGTGACAACGCTAGTGCAATTAATATCTGTAAGAATCCCGTCTATCATTCACGCACTAAACATATTGACATTCGTCATCATTTTCTACGTGATAATGTAGATAAAGGTTTCAGTAAGATGGATCACTACATGAAAGAGGATCATGTAGCAAACATTCACCAAAGCCTTAAACACAAGACCCTTCGAGCATCTTTGATTTCTTTTGGGCATGATCTCACTGAACTAATCAAGTCTATGACTACTATTCCCTCAATGATTAGCTATGAATATTTACTAACATGAAACAGCTCATTGCATGCTCGTGTTATGATCTACGCATGAAAATTTGAGGTACATGAGAGCATGATTATTTCTGGTTGCATTTGCATGTTTGTTGTGACTCAGAGAGTATTGATCCGTGATTTTAAAAATATACATTTTCTTGATCCCAAAACACCTGGTTTGATGATTTTTTCCCTCAATGTAAGACAACATGATAACCATGATGTAAACCCACCTTAATCCTTGGGTCAAGCAAATGTCCCTATGAGCCAAATCTTTAATACCAAAACTGGGAATAATTATTTGACACCATAAAAATTGGTCCACCCTTGCTTACATGATTTATATCACTCTAGGATATTATATTGCATATTGTCTTATATTTTGTGTTTGCTAAATGAGTACTTGCTTGATTCTACATCACTCTAGGATATTGTATTGCCTATTGTCTTATATTACTTGTTTGTACTATGCATTTGAATATTTTGTACTCACCCATTTAATTTTTGTGATCACTCAAGGTTGCGGTAAGTACCAATGTATTTTTCTACGAGTATTAGTGTGGTTGTTCCATGTAAGAGGACCGTTGGTAGACTAACATCTATGTATGCCTTAATTATTATTTCTCCATGCTCCGTCTGTTACCCGGGTTGCTTTTGCTCGAAATGAGAAATAGAGCTGGTACTTGAAGCCTTGTGGTTGATTTGTGATTATTGCGAATTGATTTGATGGTTTTATGGTAAGTGGATATTGGAGATTAAGCTGGGATTTATTTTTGGGTTGGAGATTTTCCTTGATCTGATTGTTGAGATTTTGTGACCGTTGGAGTCGTTCCTATACTTGCCTTATATATACCCCCACCGCCTTCCAAAATTCCCTTCCTAGTTTCCTTATTCATGAAGTATTCTTGATCCAAAATTTTCCTTACTCTCAAAGAGATAACCTCTCCTCGCCTCTCCAAAAACCCTAATCCTCTTTTTAAAACTATTTTCCTTCAATCAACTGCAACAATGGCCTCATCCAGCAAAACCTCCCTCGACCTGACCAACATATTCTTGGAACAACTCCAGGCTATGAAGGCCATGATTTAGCAATAAAAGTTTGCTCTCTTTGACTCCTCCAAAAAGCCTCCAACGATCCAATCGACGCATTTTTCCTGGAGGTGGCTAAAGAAGATGGTGTTGCTTCCGGTGCTACAATCTTTGTCGCCGCGACCCCCACTAGGAAAACTGAGGTCAGAAAAAACCCTGATTGTACATGATGTGCCTTCTAAGGAAGAGTCATATAATTGTTCCTTCAAAGCGATTGCGCCTTCCGCCACAAAAACCTCCAAAACCTTGTCAGGCCATGGAGATGACGAAGCCACTACCTCCTTCCCTCAGAAAGAGGAGGCCCTTGACGGCATTGTGCGCTATATACCCTCCTTTGTCTCTCACAATGTTGGTTGTCTAACGCCAGTGATGAAACATTCAATGATGATGTCAAGGTAATCGAAGAGGATGCATCGTCGACCAAACGGACCACAAGATTTGTGGCCAAGAAGAAGGGCAAGGTTGAACCTTCCACCCATGCTCCGACAAACGAGAAGAAGCTTACTTCGGAACTCCTGATTCCCACCGACTTCCTTACCACCAATAGATATGGTGAGGTGGAAGAGCTGCTCAAGTGCAACACTGGGATCACATGTGGCATAACAAGCTACAGGTCAACGTTGATCAGGTGTGTGACTTCAACGCGAAGTTTGTTCTCCAGTATTCCAGGAGTGGCAAGCTGATGGTCATGACAGGGCCCAGTAAACAATGGTCTTACTCAACCTAGATGAGCTCACCAAAGTGTTAGGTGTTCCTAATGGAGGATTCTACATCCCTCTGATGATCTCACCAACGAGCAGGACGAGGCCTACAAACTCCTCTTCAGGAAACAACTCTCAACAATCCCCATGTCTCTTTTGACCCGCATCCAGCACCTCGTCCATTATTGTATGACCAAGGGCGTTTTTCCAAGCTTGAGAAGCGGACCTTCATCACCCATGTTGATGTCTTGCTTTTTGATAAATTCATGTACGAGAACCCATCGAACTAGCTCAGGTGATGATGGTACACATGGGGAAGTGTACCAGTGAGGCATTGAAAGGGAGTGTGCACTCTCTCTCCATTACGGCATTCTGGTGAAAAATCTTCTACTCACCCATAATCTATATGTGATAACTACTTTCGAAACTCTACATTTGTTGACCATGAATCAGATCGACATCAAGTGGCTCAAGTGCAAGGAGGAAATCAATGAATAAAAGAGCCTCGCTCTGCCGACCCCTGCCGTCTAGTCTGAAAAAGGGAACTAGCCCAGGACCATAAGTTCCGATGCTAATCTCCAATTGCAAGAGCTCCGGACTCATTGAGCGCTCTAGAGGTTGTCTAGGATTCCAAGCCTTGAGCGATACTCCCTTTCTCTCCTACCCCATTGTATTTTTTCTCCTTTTCATTTTATTATCTTTTAAGTTTATTTTTTGTAATTCCCTGAATCATCATAGACCATTTTTTGCTTATCAGAATGGTCTTGCTTGGTGTTAAATGTTTCATTGCTTATGATTTTTGCTTGCATCATATGACTACTCCATATATGTCTATTTTTTAAGATGCCAAAAGGGGGAGTGTAGACTGGTAATAATGCAATCGATCAACGAGATACAAGTTCACATCTCTAACATATTGTATTTATTATTGACTTATGCTTTGGATAGGGAGGACAATGCTATAAAATTTGATTATTGCATTGTAAGTCTGAGGGGAGACAATATCCAGTTTTAACTCATATGATTTTATGACCCTTGTTCATTTTTTCATGTATTGAATTTGACTATGATTTTTTATCTCTATATTTGTGGTTTGTCGTCACCAAAAAGGGGGGAAATGTTGTAATGTAAATTCTGACAAGGTTCCTTGTTTTGGTGGTAAAAAAACCCATTGCACTTGATGGAATAGTTGCTTGTGTCTTTATAGAGTACAAGGTATAATGGAACAAGTGATCGGATTATCAAGACTTTAATTTTAAATATCAATCAAAAACATCCTATTAAACAAAGCTCATAGAAGACTAGAAGAGTCAAGCGAGCCTGAGTAACAACTAAAGAGATATGACATGGACCAATGCGTGCATCGCCATCTGAATCTCAAGTAAAGACATGCAGCACATGGACTGGCACTTCAAAGACTTTCATTGTTTGAAGTAGCATGCTAGCTGGAATAAATTTAAGGAAAGATATTCCTTACCGCCCAAGGATAAGAAGAGATCTCCTAGAATCGTTTGATTATATCTTTAGGAGATTGTATCTTAGGAGATATATTATATATATTATAGGTCGAGTATTTTATTATTTATTTAAGTTATATCTCGCTCACTTCGTTAGTAAAGACGAGATATGATTGCTTGGTCTCTTATGGTATAAATAGAACATTTGAAACCCTAGACAAGGTTGGGCTTACACAACAGTTTCAGAAAAAACAACACATTCTAGAAGACGAAGCTTAGAACCTGCTTATTCAAGTTCTAGGATAAGAGTTTGATTGTTGGATAGGAGTTTGAGTTAGACTAGAAGGTATTGTTCGTTGTTCAACAGTAGAGTTTAGGTTCTTGTGGTTAGAAGCTAGAAATCTAAATTCCTTTCTGTAAAAAAAATTAATAATACAAGTTCATTCAAAATCCTACTAGGGAAACCTAGAGATAAAGGTTTTACTTCAACAACTAGTTGGTTGTGGGAGGTTTTCTCTCTAAGTGGTTGTGTTTGTGTATGACTCATGCATGTTGTTATTCCATGTTTACTGTGTCATCAAATGTTATAGTTAATTGCTATATATTGTTATTCTGATGGCCAAGGAACAGCTTTGTTGGTCCTTATACTAACACATAAGACTCAACAATTGGCATCAGAGCAGGTTGCTCTAGATTGTGTGTTACTTACAATTAGCTTTTAACAGGTTTTAAATATCTCTCTCTACTTTGAGTATCGGAAATTCCAACAACAAGCTTCCATTGCTTGAAAAGGGAAGATACCAACACTGTGTGACAGTGTTCTCGTAATGGGTCAAAAGCAACGATAATCAATGCTAGATTATCATCACTCTTGGTGACATTGAGATTCCTGATCTTGAAAAGAAGCATCTAAAGATCAAGTGGGGCCCTAAAGAAATGGACAACATGTAGAAGAATTCCAGGGAAAACAGGTACATCATCAATACTTTGAGTCAAGAAAACAATGAGAAGTTGTAGTCATGTGCAACGACTAATAAGAAATGGAAAGTTTTGGAAGAGATGTACATGGGAAGCAATGATCTAAGGAAGCTAGATCGATTCAGAGCCGAGCGTGATTTCTACAACTTCAAGATGGAAGAAGATGAGATTTTGATTGCATATCATGCTAGGTTTGAGGTTATCACTCGCGCCTTAAGTGTTGAAGGGATCACCACACTGAGATCCCTAAGGAAGAAAGGATCAGAATCAATGTAGATGGTTTGCCTCTCACCACAAGAAAATGCCAAAATATACTCTCTAACATTCCATGAAGTATTTAGAAAAATATATAAGTACGACTAAGAAGATAGAGAAGGAAGGTACGAGAATAACAAAGGAATGACTTTGATGATGGAAAACCCAATCTCTCTACTTGAGAATGATGATGATGAAGCTAACACATGTGGTGATCCCAAATTGAGCTTGATTGTCGAGTCCCTTGGATGATTATTGGAGAGAAAGTAGAAAAGGCTTCAAGGAAAAGAGGTGCTAAAAGATGTTGAGTGCTACAATCGTCACGAGACAGGGCACTATGAAAAAAGATGTCCTAAGGAGAATAAGGACCCTGGGAACATCAAGAAGAAAGCCTTTGTTGTTGTCTGGGGTGAGTCTGATGAGGAAGACGATCCCGAAGCATGGAGTGGACCAATGTGTGCAATGTCTATCGATGTTTCCTACTCTTCTTTGCCAATGAATAAGGTAAACCCTTAAATCTTAACTAAATCTCTTTGTTCTCCAGATAAAGATGTTCTAATTGAGTAAGTTAAAGAGTTATATAAGAAAAATGAAAACACTATGCATAACTTGAGTTATTTTAAAGATGAGTCTAGATTGCTCAAGCAAAGTATGTGAGGATCCAATTGTTCCACTGGTTTCCTTGTAGTCCCTTTTGAGATATGTGCACTCACTCGAGCTAAAATTGATGACTTGAAAGTCAAGTACACTGACTGTTCCTCTCCAAGCTCCATTTATGCCTATCAAGAAGATATTACTAGGATCAACACCGAACTCGCTGGGGTAAAGAATTATGTGCTTAAAACTCATAAAATTCTTGAAAATGTCTCAGAGATTCAATCTGAAATATGGAGAGAAGAAGAGAACAATGTGTCTCGGCCAGCAAATGATAGAATTGTGCAATTTTCTGGAAGATATGGCAGGCCTGGAACCGGGTATAATTGCTTTGTTCCCTCACACGACCTGTCAGATCCCACTCTTGAGGAATTGTGTGAAGCCAGAGACCATGAGATCCAGCTCTCAGAGCAAAGAATGAACATTTAGAAGAAAGATCTATGCTCTAGAACAAGGTATCTAATACAGAGAAGTCCTGAGAGAACAATGATATGGTAAAGATTAACCATGGTTTATTGGAGCAGTTGCTCATAAGATGTATTATGAGGAATCAAAATGGAAGATGAATTCTATTCCATGTCCCGAAAAGACCAAAGAAAGAACTCATACTATTCCTATCAAGAAGCATCAGTTCAATGATCACTACAAGCTGTGTTAGTTCTGTGGTAACAATGGACATAAGAAAAAAAATTGTTTCAAGCACAAAGTGTACACAGCCGAGCACAATTAAAGAAGGCCCAAATTGGAATCTTAGGCTCAGAGTGAGAGACATTCATAAAGCAACAACAGAGATAGACGGTCTAGGAATTGTGGTAGTAAAAAGCCTGACGCTACACAAGCTATTCCTAACATGAGTCCTATGTATAACTTGTCCAAATCTAAAGAAAAACCACTAATCCTCATACTATTAGCATCAACACTAATGTCTCTATGAATAATATGCATGTCCTCTCTAACTGACTTGGCAAATCTATGCTTGCATGGGTCGTTAGAGTTTAATATGTCTTCATGGAGGTTGGAGTGAGTAATGAAAGGTAGTACATAGATTGTGCATGTTCATGTCACATGACAGGCAATGATAAAGATCTCACCTCACTTCAAAGACATTTGAAGGAAAGTGTTGTCCCTGGGACTGCAAATGCCAAGCTTAATGAAGGAATAAAAGTTTCAAATGTCAATCTTGTTAATATACTTGGTTTTAGTTTGCTCAGTGTTTCACAGATCTGTGACCAAGGTAATACGGAGTAAACTCCCACAATGATGGTCATAAATATGATACGATTCTACACTTTGTGATGATATGAAAGCGAAGATTAATATATTTACGGGTTGACGTGATTAAGTTTAATTTGGATTTTGTTTAAGTTCATTTCACATGAACTTAGCTTAATTAGCTTATATTAGCTCATTAGGGGATAAGTAATGGATATACCCGTACTAGTTAGATTTGGTGACACTATTTATTATTTATTATTTCTAGATTACGGACTATAGTTATAAGGTTTGGTTTTAATTAGTTTTCTTTTTTTATTGCTTACAAATTAAATCTATATATAAGCCTTATGATTATTATGAATAAAGTTATATTTCCATTTGTTTAAACCCAAAAAGACTCCATTGTTGAGCCGCAAATCTCCATAGTTGAATACTCCTCATTTGGGTAACTTTGGTCATGATCAGAGTGATAACTCTATGCACTAGTTGTGTTGTCTGCGTCAATTCTTTTCCGTTGGTGAATTTGGCCAGTCAAGGCAAACTCTCAATGCTCCTAGTTCGAGAAAGAATCTAGGTTGTGTGGAGTTATAGAAGTCGAAGGCCGGTAGGTTGTGTGACAAGGGTCTAGCGTTCTCGTTCAATCGAGTGCCTTCTTGTCGTTCTTATCGGTTTAAGTCCGAACTATCCTTCTACCTTTCGCCCTTCATCTTGTTTCGCTTCCGCCTATCATCTAAGTATGGTTTGTCTTTAATTATTTTAGAGATTTGTTGCCTAGATCACCACTGAAGCAGCTAATCCTCGAATCAATTGTTATCAGAGCGTTGTGGCTTGAATCGCCTTTGACGATTTGAGATTCATCATATGTATAAATTGAATCGGCCTGTTTTTCAATCGTTAATTTGTAATTCTTTATTTGAGTAACATTAGTGAATTAGTTGGTCTGACTGGTTATTTACTTTTGTTTTTCTTGGAAGGAGTTCGTTGTTGTTGATTGTGACTATAGGATTCGGAAAACCATAAAACCACAAAAAAAATTGGCCTTTAGTACCATTGTTGTGTTCATCCAAATTTGCTACAAAGAACGTCCACGTTCATACCCCATCAAAGAAGAAAGTTTTTTAAGATTCTATCCTGGAAAGGCAAATGTAAAGAACTCCAAATTAAAGAAATTTGAAAAAATCGAAGAAAATCAATCAAAAATCAAGAAAGAGAACAAGTTGTTGGAAGATAAGGAAATTTAGAGTTTGTTGCATTTTTTCCGAGAGAATTCATTTCAAATATCCTGTATTATCCTAGGAAGAAAAAATTACCTTTAAAAATTAAAAAGATAGAAAAAAGGCACTAGGGTTTTATTTCATTTAATATTTTTTCTAGGAGATTATTGTTAAATTATCAAAGATAGAATTTTATAATTTCATCTTTTTGATCATTAAACTATAACCGAAAGAAAAGTAAATGAAGACGTTCTTGCACTCCAGGGAAAACATGCTCACGCCCTTGCTTGTGCACCAAGGTTACAAATCTTCCACAATACGTTTGTCGGGCTGCGCCGCCCACCCCACCCCGTTCTGGTGTGCAACCACTCCTACACGTAGTAGAAGCACTACACGCATTACACCTTGCCCAATCGCATTGCATCGTATTGTCCTGCTCCGTCCCGTCCCGCTCTATTGTTGTCCATACATATGTTCATGATAAGCGAGATCAAGTTTGGAGAGCGACTATATCCGTCCTAGATTAGACACCGACCTCAAGTTCAAATTTAACAAGATTTGAGGACGAATCTTTTCAAGGAAGGAGGGAATGATACGGAAAGAAGTCCCAAAGCGACTGTGATAAATATGATACGATTCTATACTTCGTGACGATACGAAAGCTAAGATTAATATATATACAGGTTCATGTGATTAAGTTTTTTGTAAGTTTATGTCACGTGAACTTAGCTTAATTAGCGAATATTAGTTAATTAGCGAATATTAGTTTATTCATAGTTAGATTTGGTGACATTATTTATTATTTCTAGATTGCGGACTATAGTTATATGTTTTTGTTATTTTAATTAGTTTTATTTTATTTTATTCTGTAAGAGATGAAGCCACATATGGCTATGGTTACTATGAATAAAATTAGATTTGCATTTGTTTAAACACAAAACACTTCATTGTTGAGCCGCAAATTCATTGTTGAATATTTCTCATGTGGGTAATGTTGGTCACTGCAGGCACTAGTTGTGTCGTCTGCTTCAATTCTTTTGGGTTGTTGAAATCGGTCAGCTAAGGCAAACTCTCCGTGCTCCTAGTTCGAGAACTGAGTTCTAGGTTGTGTGGAGTTATAGAAGGCGAAGGTTGGTAAGTCGTGTGACCAGGGTCTAGCATTCTCGTTCAATCGAGGGGTTCTTTTCGTCGTTCCTATCGGTTTAAGTCTGAACTATCCTTCTACCTTTCTCTCGTCATTTGTTCCCTTCCGCCTATCGTCCAATTCCGGGTTTGTCTTTTATTGTTTTAGAGATCCGTTGCCTAGATCACTACCAAAACGGCTAATCCTCGTATCACAAGAAAACAACAAGGGTGTGTTTATTTCCATGGCATGCCATGTAAAGAACTTATACACCAAAAAGATCATTCTAAAGCGTGTGAGGCACATTGATGTTTACATTGTTGATACAGCTTCATCCCTAATACGTCTCTATGTCTTGCCACGGTCAAAGATGAAACCATTCTATGTAACAGACGCATTGGCCATGCTAGTCCCTCCTGAGTACATAAACTCCGAGTGAAAGAACTTGTAAGAGGAATACCACCATCAAGTCCGAGATTAGTGACTTGTGTGATGCATATGTCAAAGGGAAGCAAATAAAGACATTGTTCTCGTCCAAACAAGATATTTCCACATCAAGACCTCTAAAAATGATCCACATGGATCTCTATGGTCTTATGCTTTGTATAACGGTTTTAATAATACAAGTTGATTCAAAATCCTACTAGGTAAACCTAGAGGTAGAGGTTTTACTTCAACAACTAGTTGGTTGTTAGAGGTTTTCTCTCTAAGTGATAGTGTTTGTGTACGTCTCATGCACGTTGTTGTTCCCTGTGTGCTATGCCATCAATTGTTATAGTTAATTGTTATATATTGTTATTCCGTTGTCCTAGGAACAACTTCACTATTTGTTAGTTGATCTTTAATAGACTTATCAAAGCTTAATCTATTTCTCTTTGTTTTGATGATAACAAACTAATATGTTTAATCTCTTAGTGTTTTTAAGCTTTCCAGGTTATTGTAATATCTACTGGCATGCGCTTAAGTCACTTAGAGATGCGTTTCAACTGATCTCAGTCGTGCTTAACACCAAGCGGAGAAAGCAAGATTCGCAAGCGGTGTTTAATAATCCCATTCAAGTCCAGAAGTGAGTGTAGGCGAGCTTCTAAGGCATAAAATATGCGCTTGAATGAAGCGGAAGAAGTGTTGATCACGAGGTTCCACCGTAGCACAAGGTGTACGCTGTCGCAGAAGAGAACTACCGAAATGCAAGGGAAGGCTGGTGAACGGGAGAATTCAAGTTGAGTACACAAGAGGTGTGAGAAGAACTTGAAGACTTTGAGACGCAATACCCAGGGATCGTCAGCGTGGAAATAGTTAGTTAGCGCAGGCACACGGATTGCTGAGGTGGCGTGCATCAAAAATTGGAAGAACAAAACCAAGTTAATCTGAGCGGTTGATTACTTCTGGAGAATTGATCAAGGCGCACGGATTGATGAGCTGGCATTATGCTTAGTCTTCGTTTGTTACACGAATTAACTTAGAGTAGTAGCTTATGGTTTATGTATAAATAGTGGACTGTTGCATTCACTCTAAGCATTACAAAGTGAGGAATTCAGAGAGAAGCTAGGAGAGCTTAAGTGTTTACTCAGTTGTAATCAAGAGAGGTGAAGTGCCATTGTTTTAGAGAGCTGAACTCAAGTATTGTAAAGAGAGAGTTTACGAGTGAGCTTCAAAGTGTTGAAGCGAGAGACTGTAACCTTCTTCTAATTAATACATTGTAGTGGTGAGTTTTATCCCGAGTCAATTAGTGGCTTAGGGTTCTCATCGTTTGGAAAACTCTTTGTGTGCAAATCTAGTGCGCTTTAAACACTTAAAGCGCGCTCTTATTATTGTCTGACCTTTTCCGCGTTCAAGGACTTTAATAAACCAATTACTAACTGTCTTACACTGGTCAAGCGCATCTCCAAGTATTAAAGAGCAATTCGATACCTGAGAAGCGCATCTAAGATTTAATGAACCTTAGAAGACATTGAACAATAGTGGCTTAAGAAACACGAACTTACACTATTCTTTGTACTAGGACATATAATTTAACAACATAGATAGTGTTTGTTCATATCACATGACAGGCAACGATAAAAAAAAACAAATTGTCTTTATGGAGGTTTAATGGAAGTCAATATATATAATCAAGCTACAATAATAATAGGAGCCATCATTTTGTATCCTATTTATGAATAAAACAAATTAAATAGGGCTGGCTAGCTGCTATGTAAACACCCCTGCTTAATAATCACTTTTGGGGATTGATATATCTAAGCATGAACCCTACGCGTATTGTCCATGCATCATGCTACAGTTTGCCGTGCTAAATTTAAACATGAGAAACAACTATAACGACTTCAATGTACATGAGAAACGACTATATCGGCTGCAATGTACATGTAACTAGGATCATTAGATTCATTGATATGAACCAATTATGATGATTTAATTTATAATATTTAGCACACGTTCAAATGAGGTACGAGATATATTAGTTATATTGTGATTATCAGTGCCAGAAATGAAAGGATTAGGATTTAAGGGTATTTGCACACTTTTGGAGGAATTTAGAGAGAAGACATAAAGAATTGAAGAGAAGGAAGAAGTCAGCAACTCAAATGAAGAAGTTGCAAAGCAGATGCAGAAATCTGGAGTCCCGCTCCACATAAACGGACTCTCACTCCATATAACCGGAACCACACACCATGCCCTAAAAGCCGTGTTCCACGGCCAGTGATCCGGAGTCTCACTCCGCAAATAGAAAGATGCATGGAGGCACACAATGTCATTTTTTCTATTTCACCAACACTTCCACCATTTTCTTCCTCTTTTTTGATATTCTAGCGTCGTCGCCTCCACCGGTCTACGCCATTTCTAGCACCGATGACGTCCCACTATTTTTTTTTCATGTCACCCTATTTGAGTTCTTTATCACAGATTCCGGTGACACACCATCACCCACCAATTCACAATTCGAGAGAAGTGGAGATTTGTACTGGAAATGCCTCAACGTGTTCCCTAAGTACCAAGGAGTATTTTCCACCAGATGCTTTGTCACGCACGCGTCTTTCCTATCGCGGCCCACGCCTTGAATTCTTTCTAGCGTCTTGTTTTCATGACTAGGTTATTTTTGTTATAGTTTTTCTATTGAGTCTGTAAATATTGCATTCGTTTTGAAAAAAAATCAAACAAAAAATGATTAAAAGGTCACAAAAAGAAAAAGGCAATCAAAATCCTGGGATGTTATCGAAAATCCTTCGGGACGATTCATGCAATAAGTAGGTAACCTGGACTTGTATAGACGGGTTCAATATAAGGTTATGAGAGATGTGAGATTATGTGAGGATAAAAGAAGAGGGGTGACTAGGTGAAATCCTAAAAAGGCACCTAGGTAGAATAAGAGAAAGAAAAAAAAGTGATTTATATGTTTCTCATTCTGGCATAAGTGACATAGGAAGATGAGTTATAAGGAGGAGTTCAGGATTAGCTACTCATGAGATACAGAGAGGTATTGTATTTGGTTTTATTGTCTATTCAGATCAATCACAATTTTGATTTTGCCTAGAGGATTATGATGACTAGTTGTTGAGGATTGTGAAGTCATTTTCGTTCGTACTTCTTGAGGCCTTTTGTGTTGTATTGTGAGAGTTGAGTTTTTGCTTACTCGGGAAAAGTAAACATCTAAGTATGGGGGGGATTTGATGTGAGTGAATCATGATGGTTTAATTCACAAGATTTAGCATACATTCAGATGAGTTATGAGCTACATTAGCTAAGTTGTGGTTACCTGAGCCATAAATGAGAAAATCAAGTATTCAAGGATTTTTGCACACATTTGGAGGAATTTAGAAAGAATAAATGAAGAATTGAAGAGAAGGAAGAAGTCAACAAGTGAGATGGAGAAGTTGCAAAACAGATGCTAAATCCGGAGTCTCACTCCGCAAATTCTGGAGTCACACTCCAGAATTATATCTTCTTAGTTTTTTATTATTATTTCCCTATTTCGTTTGTTAGGATTAGATTAGATTTATTATTTTATAATAAAAATTATTAGAGAGAATTAGGGTTAGATGGTCTCCTATATAAGGTATCTTATTTCTACAAACCCTAGTTCGGCTGCACTCTTTGATTATTTTCCAAAGCATAGTTTGTTACGAGGAGCTAAGTTCCAGATATTGTTTCCCTTTTCTTTGAAGTTTATATGGAAGTTTATTTTTGTAAATGTTTCTCTATTGATATTATGTTGATATTTTCTTTCTTCATTATCATCTTATTACTTTGTATGATTGATTAGATTGACAACCTAGACATTCATGTTTACTTTGCATATTATCATCATAGGAAAACCCTTTTCTTATGTTTAGACTTGTTGTGGACATAAGTTAAAGGAGGAAGTTTTACGCATAGTTGAGGTTGTAGACACGCCTCTTAACTCGTCTTAATTGTTGTGATTTATAGACATCGGTGTGTTGGCTCGTTCCAAGGATTAAGATTTCTAGACTTTTATATTATGGCTTGTCTTAACTATGTATATCCTCGGTATCAAACGTGTACTATCGGGTCTTGGTTAGCAAATTTAGAGTTTGAACGTGTCTTTGAGGATAGGCCAACATAGGAGTTAATATGTATAGGTGACAAGGAACACTAGGATCAAAACTAAGATGGAAAAATAGACGGATTAGTAGAGTGGAACAATAATGGCTTAAGAAACACGAACTTACAAATCTAGTGCGCTTTAAACATATAAAGCGCGCTCTTATTGTTGTTTGACCTTTTCCGCGTTCAAGGACTTTAGTAAACCAATTACTAACTGTCTTACACTGGTCAAGCGCATCTCCAAGTATTAAAGCGCAATTCGATACTTGAGAAGCGCATCTAAGACTTAATGAACCTTAGAAGAAATTGAACAATAGTGGCTTAAGAAACACGAACTTACAATTGGTATCAGAGCCACAGGTTTGCCTATTTTTGCACTAATCCTTTTTGCAGATCTCAAGAATTTTGAAGAGTAAGAACATGTCAAACTTCAACCTCAGAATCTCTCTCGCGGAGCCCCATGTGCTCATTGAAGGTGAATTGGAGTGGTGGCTAACGATGACAAGAAATTACATCCAGCAAACGGATTATCAGTGCTGGAAAATCATCGACAAGGGAGATGAGATAATTTCTGAGAAAGATGACTCCAAATGGGAAGCCAAGGAGTACCAACTAATTGAGAAGAATGCCAAAGCGCGTCAGCTCATCCTAAATGCGCTTTCACGTAAAGACATTGATAAGGTAATGTCCCTTCCTACTGCTAAAGAGATGGGACAGCCATCATCAACATGCACTCAGGTAGTGAAGATATGAAGGACAACAGGTTATTTGAGCTAAACCGTGAATTTTTCTCCATTAAAATGGGAGAAAATGAGCTTGTATCTGACTATCATTCTCGATGTCAAATTCTTTATGACAAAATGCTATCCGCTAGAATGGAAAAGAAGGCTCGGGAGTACTCTATGGCGTTCATCCATGGGGTGAACTCCAAGTACGCAACTCTCAAGCAGATTCTTCTCCAATTAAAAGTGACTCGAGAATTGCCTATTTATGGGCTTGCAGGAAAGTTCAAGGTACAAGAAATCAAGAACAATGAAGAGAAAATCTCATAACATGAAACCAAGGGCATGGTGCTCAAGCTCTCACGCGTCCTCTAAAAACTAGAGAATGATGACGAAGGAGACAATGATAGAGATGTCGCCATGATGACCAAGGTTGTGAAGAAATTCTTTAAAAGACAAGGTGGATTCAAGCAGTGTGACCCTACCACCAAGCAGCGCGATGTCCGAGACTTTACATGTTTTAACTACAATGAAAAAGGACATTTAGCCAAAGCGTGTCCTCATCCAAAGGTGAATCAAAGCGCAAGCTCCGACAAGCAGCCTCTTAAACAAGCATTTGTTACACTTTGGGGAGAATCTGATGGAGACTCTGATGGTGGAGCGCAAGCCGATGTCTGCTTGATGGCTGGTGATAAATCAGACTCAGACTCTGGATCTGAGATTGAGGTAACTGATCTTAACTATGAAATCTTACCCAAGCACAATCTTATAAATCTTTTAAAAGAACTGATGGTTGAGCATAAGTCACTAGCTAATGAAGCTAGGGGACTTCTTGATGAGCTTAATTGTTCAAAGGAAGAAGTAGTTGAGCTTTCCAAGCGCTTACATGACAACCCCACTCTCCTGAATAAATCTTGTGAGCGTTGTCATGAAAACGATTTGGAAAGAAACTCTGACTCAACTAAGGATGTAAAGCTCGATCAGATCATATCAAAGCTTGACATTCTTACTAAGCTAGTAGAAGCAAAGTTTGTCCCTCAAACAGCCTTTGTGAAAGCTAGACCTGGATTGGGCTATGACCCCCAGGAATCTTCCTCTAACTCCAAACCTCCTCAATCAAGTGATTTCTCTGCTAAATTCAAATCACTTGAGCAAGACTTGAATGCTTACAAGGGTGAGAATTCTCACTTGAAAAGCAGGATCAAAGTTCTTGAGGAACAACCATCCCGAAACCAAAGAGTGGTTTCATGGGGAAAAAGCGCATCAATTGTATAAGAAACAAGCGCGAACCCCAACTCAGCCTCCAGTCTTACAGAAGAAAGAACCATTTAGACCAGGAAAAGGCAAGTATAGTTACGTAAGAGGTAACCATTACTGTACCTTTTGTGGTCGCAATGGACATGACAGGCTTGAGTGCAAGGACCTGAAAGTTCTTAAGAATCAGCCCTATAAGCCAATGGTAAATCTGAGAGCAAGCGCATACGTCGTCGACATTCATCGGTCGAGAACGATTGTGCTTCAGCACAAGAAGGTGCGCTTCGTAAAGCGCGACCTCGGTGCTTGATCTGAATGATCCAAGTTATTACGTGCCTGTCCAAAAGACTAGCGCAGTAATAGCTATGAGTAACGTTCCCACGAAGCGCAAGCTTCAGTGGGAAATCAAAGCTTGATCTTTGTATTTGCAGGTTGGAATGAAGAGTAGAGAATGCACTGAAAGAGGTCGTTTGTGTCATGACGGACGATCCACAATTGCTACTCTCATTTCAAGCTAAGGAGGGAGATAGTGTCTTCCTCGGTGATGAAAGAACAAGTAAAGATCAATGCTAGAGGATACAAGGGCAACCTATGATATTTCCAGCGCATTATAAGTATCCAGTACATCACTCACACTAAGCACATCGATGTACAGCACCACTTTCTACGTGATCATGTGGACGCAGAATATCGAGCTTACTCACGTATCTTCAGAAGGGCAATTAGCGGATATTTTTACTAAAACGCTTAATCGATAGGTCTTCTTAAACCTTCGGGTTCAGCTTGGCCTTATGCGACTCCATTAGCTTTGAGACTATGGCACTGTAAGTATTCCACTTCATTGACTAGAACTAGCATGCTCAATATCAAGGTACGAACTATGGTAGCTTGCGCTTGATAGCTTTGAGTCATTCTTGCTCTATGGTTGTTCATTAAGATGAATTAGTATTAAAGTTGTCTTACTTGCTTAGCTTGATCTGTTATAATCATAGCCATTACATGCTCTTCTTTGCCAAAACTTGACAATGGTGATCGTCTTCTACCCATATTACATGCCTAAGAAATGATCCATTGCATAGGTGTCCTTAGCCTGACTAGATGTTATGCTTCTCTTACCCTTACTTGAACTCCACATATGAGAAGTATTCATTTGGTGACATAAAGCCCAATTACCATATTACATGTATATGCACATACGACCACATCAACTTGAGTGATTGAATGCTCTAATGTCCCCAATATGAAATGTGCATCTTCCTATTCTTTACTTGCATTACATTGTGGTTGGTAAGTTAAACTTGACACCACATGGCTACACCTAACGCTTCAAGTCTGTGTTGTGCGACATCAGAGGTTTAATCAGTGGTATTTGGTTGAGCTTCATAGTGCTTCAAAGCGCACTTCAGCGTGTTGTGTTCAGAATTTCCGGGTTTGCTTAAAGTGTGAAGCAACGGCTACATTCAACGGATCTTTTCAAACGGCTATTTTTTTGCTTTCTGCGTTCAACGGTTAGTTTTCTTACCGTTGGAGCCTAGCGCGTCTAATCAGAGTTATTAGTGGACCGTTGCTCCTTTTTCTGTCGTTATTTGTGATTGGTTGCTTGAACAGTCAAGAGTGGAGGCCAAGTGCATAAATACCAGGTCAGTGTTGTGTCTTCCGCTTACCTTGTTATCTACCTCTTGCCTATCTCTCTTTCTTAAACTCCTCTCAAGCTTCCTCACCATCACTACTTCACAATAAAATGGAGAACGTGAACCTTGCCGACCTTGACCCAGCCACCCGTGCCCAGGTCGAGTTGATCATAAAATCTAAATCTTCCACATCCGCTCCATCTGACCCAAACCTAGCTCCTCAAAATGAGCCGATCCAAACACATATATCTGACCCAGATTTCCCCATTATAGAACCTACCTACCACAAAAGACCTCAGCCCCACTAAAACACCTCCTGCCCCAGAAGCTCCTCTCTTCTCACATGATCCAAAGGTGGATTTCTCACTCACAGCCGACGACTTAGATCTGGCTGGATATGATGCAGAGAAAGAGCTCGCTCGAATCACAAGGGCTTCTACTCAGGCTATTCCTCTTTCTACCCCAGCCAAGGGTAAAGCTATTCTGGAGATAGAGACACCGTCCAGACCTGGTGCTTCAACTCGTCCAGGTACTCAGTCTCTCATGTCTCCTAAGGATTTGATAGCAGGTATTCCCTCCGACTCTGATGAAGATGGTGATTACCGTATTCAAGCGCGGTCAGAGACAGATTCCCCTCTCCCTCTAGTGACTCAGCGCGCTGATAGACAGAGTGATGTGCTTCGTCGTCAAAAGAAGAAGCGCAAGGCTCCTTTCGCTCTCCTCTAGAAGAAGTGGAATCTTCAGACGGTTCTGAGCACGACTCACCGCCTCAAGAGGTGGACCCTGAACGTGCAGTTTCTACTCGCTCCAAGCGCGCCAAGGTAATAGGTGTAAATGAATTCCCTCCAGTCCCCACAGGTATTGCCAAGCGCTCATTCCTATTTCAGAAATCGTCACCTCTGATCTACTCTCCGAGCTACAAGAGTCTTCGCACATCTCGCTCTTTCTTCACATGGCTAAGTTTTCAAGTTGGGATAAGCTAGAGACTGAGCCAGCACGGTGTAACGATGCAATGGTGTACCAGTTTTATGCCACCATGGAGTATCAACCTACAAATCCCGAGTATAGTCAGGTTTGGTTCTACTGGAGAGGGAATTCAAAGGAAACCTTCTTGGTGAAGGATTTGGCGAAGGAGATAAGGCTTACTGGCCAGTCCAATGGATTTGGACGTCTTTACAAGAAGAACTGGCCAGCCGGTGCTAAACGACTCAAAGAAGCGATCTTTGGACCCAACGTGTCAAAGGGAACCCTTACAGTGGATATGCTGAAGCCGAGCCGCCGTCTCCTTCATCACAAACATCACTCCACAGGATTATGACAGAGAGAAAGTCACAATAGCTGACTCCTGCATCATGGCCGTTGTGATCTCCAATCAGGTAGTTAATACCACTCAGCTCATGATGAGCCATCTCCAATCAGGTATTAATACCACTCAGCTCATGATGAGTCATTCTTTCATTCTTCTAATCAATACCTGATCTCCAATCAGGTATTGATTAGAAGAAGGTTACAAACTCAGTTGTAATCAAGAGAGGTGAAGTGTCATTGTTCTAGAGAGCT
>NW_027368346.1:0-50566 GCF_046119375.1 Phyllobates terribilis | reverse complement strand
AAAACGTCCAGAAATGATTGAAGCTACTGACTGAATGAAAGGAGCTGGCATCTCACTCTCTTTGAATCTTCTTTACCATGCTAAGAGGAGCAGGAAAAAGCAAAAAATTTCAGAATTGCACCTTGCAATGCGGAGAAATTACTGTTTGTGCATTTACAATATTCATTGATTTTTGCCATTGAAAAACATCCAGAAATGATTGAAGCTACTGACTGAATGAAAGGAGCTGGCATCTCACTCTCTTTGAATCTTCTTTATCATGCTAAGAGGAGCAGGAAAAAGCAAAAAATTTCAGAATTGCACCTTGCAATGCGGAGAAATTACTGTTTGTGCATTTACAATATTCATTGATTTTTGCCATTGTTAAACATCATGTTATTCATATACCAGAAATGATTGAAGCTACTGACTGAATGAAAGGAGCTGGCATCTCACTCTCTTTGAATCTTCTTTATCATGCTAAGAGGAGCAGGAAAAAGCAAAAAATTTCAGAAATGCACCTTGCAATGCGGAGAAATTACTGTTTGTGCATTTACAATATTCATTGATTTTTGCCATTGAAAAACGTCCAGAAATGTTTGAAGCTACTGACTGAATGAAAGGAGCTGGCATCTCACTCTCTTTGAATCTTCTTTATCATGCTAAGAGGAGCAGGAAAAAGCAAAAAATTTCAGAATTGCACCTTGCAATGCGGAGAAATTACTGTTTGTGCATTTACAATATTCATTGATTTTTGCCATTGAAAAACGTCCAGAAATGATTGAAGCTACTGACTGAATGAAAGGAGCTGGCATCTCACTCTCTTTGAATCTTCTTTATCATGCTAAGAGGAGCAGGAAAATGCAAAAAATTTCAGAATTGCTCCTTGCAATGCGGAGAAATTACTGTTTGTGCATTTACAATATTCATTGATTTTTGCCATTGAAAAACATCATGTTATTCATATACCAGAAATGTTTGAAGCTACTGACTGAATGAAAGGAGCTGGCATGTCACTCTCTTTGAATCTTCTTTATCATGCTAAAGGGAGCAGGAAAAAGCAAAAAATTTCAGAATTGCACCTTGCAATGCGGAGAAATTACTGTTTGTGCATTTACAATATTCATTGATTTTTGCCATTGAAAAACGTCCAGAAATGATTGAAGCTACTGACTGAATGAAAGGAGCTGGCATCTCACTCTCTTTGAATCTTCTTTATCATGCTAAGAGGAGCAGGAAAAAGCAAAAAATTTCAGAATTGCACCTTGCAATGCGGAGAAATTACTGTTTGTGCATTTACAATATTCATTGATTTTTGCCATTGAAAAACATCATGTTATTCATATACCAGAAATGATTGAAGCTACTGACTGAATGAAAGGAGCTGGCATCTCACTCTCTTTGAATCTTCTTTATCATGCTAAGAGGAGCAGGAAAAAGCAAAAAATTTCAGAATTGCACCTTGCAATGCGGAGAAATTACTGTTTGTGCATTTACAATATTCATTGATTTTTGCCATTGAAAAACGTCCAGAAATGATTGAAGCTACTGACTGAATGAAAGGAGCTGGCATCTCACTCTCTTTGAATCTTCTTTATCATGCTAAGAGGAGCAGGAAAAAGAAAAAAATTTCAGAATTGCACCTTGCAATGCGGAGAAATTACTGTTTGTGCATTTACAATATTCATTGATTTTTGCCATTGAAAAACATCATGTTATTCATATACCAGAAATGTTTGAAGCTACTGACTGAATGAAAGGAGCTGGCATATCACTCTCTTTGAATCTTCTTTATCATGCTAAGAGGAGCAGGAAAAAGCAAAAAATTTCAGAATTGCACCTTGCAATGCGGAGAAATTACTGTTTGTGCATTTACAATATTCATTGATTTTTGCCATTGAAAAACGTCCAGAAATGATTGATGCTACTGACTGAATGAAAGGAGCTGGCATCTCACTCTCTTTGAATCTTCTTTATCATGCTAAGAGGAGCAGGAAAAGGCAAAAAATTTCAGAATTGCACCTTGCAATGCGGAGAAATTACTGTTTGTGCATTTACAATATTCATTGATTTTTGCCATTGAAAAACATCATGTTATTCATATACCAGAAATGTTTGAAGCTACTGACTGAATGAAAGGAGCTGGCATCTCACTCTCTTTGAATCTTCTTTATCATGCTAAGAGGAGCAGGAAAAAGCAAAAAATTTCAGAATTGCACCTTGCAATGCGAATAAATTACTGTTTGTGCATTTACAATATTCATTGATTTTTGCCATTGAAAAACATCATGTTATTCATATACCAGAAATGATTGAAGCTACTGACTGAATGAAAGGAGCTGGCATCTCACTCTCTTTGAATCTTCTTTATCATGCTAAGAGGAGCAGGAAAAAGCAAAAAATTTCAGAATTGCACCTTGCAATGCGGAGAAATTACTGTTTGTGCATTTACAATATTCATTGATTTTTGCCATTGAAAAACATCATGTTATTCATATACCAGAAATGATTGAAGCTACTGACTGAATGAAAGGAGCTGGCATCTCACTCTCTTTGAATCTTCTTTATCATGCTAAGAGGAGCAGGAAAAAGCAAAAAATTTCAGAATTGCACCTCGCAATGCGGAGAAATTACTGTTTGTGCATTTACAATATTCATTGATTTTTGCCATTGAAAAACGTCCAGAAATGATTGAAGCTACTGACTGAATGAAAGGAGCTGGCATCTCACTCTCTTTGAATCTTCTTTATCATGCTAAGAGGAGCAGGAAAAAGCAAAAAATTTCAGAATTGCACCTTGCAATGCGGAGAAATTGCTGTTTGTGCATTTACAAAATTCATTGATTTTTGCCATTGAAAAACATCATGTTATTCATATACCAGAAATGTTTGAAGCTACTGACTGAATGAAAGGAGCTGGCATCTCACTCTCTTTGAATCTTCTTTATCATGCTAAGAGGAGCAGGAAAAAGCAAAAAATTTCAGAATTGCACCTTGCAATGCGGAGAAATTACTGTTTGTGCATTTACAATATTCATTGATTTTTGCCATTGAAAAACGTCCAGAAATGATTGAAGCTACTGACTGAATGAAAGGAGCTGGCATCTCACTCTCTTTGAATCTTCTTTATCATGCTAAGAGGAGCAGGAAAAAGCAAAAAATTTCAGAATTGCACCTTGCAATGCGGAGAAATTACTGTTTGTGCATTTACAATATACATTGATTTTTGCCATTGAAAAACGTCCAGAAATGATTGAAGCTACTGACTGAATGAAAGGAGCTGGCATCTCACTCTCTTTGAATCTTCTTTATCATGCTAAGAGGAGCAGGAAAAAGCAAAAAATTTCAGAATTGCACCTTGCAATGCGGAGAAATTACTGTTTGTGCATTTACAATATACATTGATTTTTGCCATTGAAAAACGTCCAGAAATGATTGAAGCTACTGACTGAATGAAAGGAGCTGGCATCTCACTCTCTTTGAATCTTCTTTATCATGCTAAGAGGAGCAGGAAAAAGCAAAAAATTTCAGAATTGCACCTTGCAATGCGGAGAAATTACTGTTTGTGCATTTACAATATTCATTGATTTTTGCCATTGAAAAACGTCCAGAAATGATTGAAGCTACTGACTGAATGAAAGGAGCTGGCATCTCACTCTCTTTGAATCTTCTTTATCATGCTAAGAGGAGCAGGAAAAAGCAAAAAATTTCAGAATTGCACCTTGCAATGCGGAGAAATTACTGTTTGTGCATTTACAATATTCATTGATTTTTGCCATTGAAAAACGTCCAGAAATGATTGAAGCTACTGACTGA
This sequence comes from Phyllobates terribilis, assembly GCF_046119375.1. Classification (NCBI taxonomy): domain Eukaryota; kingdom Metazoa; phylum Chordata; class Amphibia; order Anura; family Dendrobatidae; genus Phyllobates; species Phyllobates terribilis. The sequence continues at coordinate 46,772 of NW_027368346.1, read as the reverse complement.
ATGAAAGGAGCTGGCATCTCACTCTCTTTGAATCTTCTTTATCATGCTAAGAGGAGCAGGAAAAAGCAAAAAATTTCAGAATTGCACCTTGCAATGCGGAGAAATTACTGTTTGTGCATTTACAATATTCATTGATTTTTGCCATTGAAAAACGTCCAGAAATGATTGAACCTACCGACTGAATGAAAGGAGCTGGCATCTCACTCTCTTTGAATCTTCTTTATCATGCTAAGAGGAGCAGGAAAAAGCAAAAAATTTCAGAATTGCACCTTGCAATGCGGAGAAATTACTGTTTGTGCATTTACAATATTCATTGATTTTTGCCGTTGAAAAACGTCCAGAAATGATTGAAGCTACTGACTGAATGAAAGGAGCTGGCATCTCACTCTCTTTGAATCTTCTTTATCATGCTAAGAGGAGCAGGAAAAAGCAAAAAATTTCAGAATTGCACCTTGCAATGCGGAGAAATTACTGTTTGTGCATTTGCAATATTCATTGATTTTTGCCATTGAAAAACATCATGTTATTCATATACCAAAAATGATTGAAGCTACTGAGTGAATGAAAGGAGCTGGCATCTCACTCTCTTTGAATCTTCTTTATCATGCTAAGAGGAGCAGGAAAAAGCAAAAAATTTCAGAATTGCACCTTGCAATGCGGAGAAATTACTGTTTGTGCATTTACAATATTCATTGATTTTTGCCATTGAAAAACGTCCAGAAATGATTGAAGCTACTGACTGAATGAAAGGAGCTGGCATCTCACTCTCTTTGAATCTTCTTTATCATGCTAAGAGGAGCAGGAAAAAGCAAAAAATTTCAGAATTGCACCTTGCAATGCGGAGAAATTACTGTTTGTGCATTTACAATATTCATTGATTTTTGCCATTGAAAAACATCATGTTATTCATATACCAGAAATGTTTGAAGCTACTGACTGAATGAAAGGAGCTGGCATGTCACTCTCTTTGAATCTTCTTTATCATGCTAAGAGGAGCAGGAAAAAGCAAAAAATTTCAGAATTGCACCTTGCAATGCGGAGAAATTACTGTTTGTGCATTTACAATATTCATTGATTTTTGCCATTGAAAAACGTCCAGAAATGATTGAAGCTACTGACTGAATGAAAGGAGCTGGCATCTCACTCTCTTTGAATCTTCTTTATCATGCTAAGAGGAGCAGGAAAAAGCAAAAAATTTCAGAATTGCACCTTGCAATGCGGAGAAATTACTGTTTGTGCATTTACAATATTCATTGATTTTTGCCATTGAAAAACATCATGTTATTCATATACCAGAAATGATTGAAGCTACTGACTGAATGAAAGGAGCTGGCATCTCACTCTCTTTGAATCTTCTTTATCATGCTAAGAGGAGCAGGAAAAAGCAAAAAATTTCAGAATTGCACCTTGCAATGCGGAGAAATTACTGTTTGTGCATTTACAATATTCATTGATTTTTGCCATTGAAAAACGTCCAGAAATGATTTAAGCTACTGACTGAATGAAAGGAGCTGGCATCTCACTCTCTTTGAATCTTCTTTATCATGCTAAGAGGAGCAGGAAAAAGCAAAAAATTTCAGAATTGCACCTTGCAATGCGGAGAAATTACTGTTTGTGCATTTACAATATTCATTGATTTTTGCCATTGAAAAACATCATGTTATTCATATACCAGAAATGTTTGAAGCTACTGACTGAATGAAAGGAGCTGGAATCTCACTCTCTTTGAATCTTCTTTATCATGCTAAGAGGAGCAGGAAAAAGCAAAAAATTTCAGAATTGCACCTTGCAATGCGGAGAAATTACTGTTTGTGCATTTACAATATTCATTGATTTTTGCCATTGAAAAACGTCCAGAAATGATTGAAGCTACTGACTGAATGAAAGGAGCTGGCATCTCACTCTCTTTGAATCTTCTTTATCATGCTAAGAGGAGCAGGAAAAAGCAAAAAATTTCAGAATTGCACCTTGCAATGCGGAGAAATTACTGTTTGTGCATTTACAATATACATTGATTTTTGCCATTGAAAAACGTCCAGAAATGATTGAAGCTACTGACTGAATGAAAGGAGCTGGCATCTCACTCTCTTTGAATCTTCTTTATCATGCTAAGAGGAGCAGGAAAAAGCAAAAAATTTTAGAATTGCACCTTGCAATGCGGAGAAATTACTGTTTGTGCATTTACAATATACATTGATTTTTGCCATTGAAAAACGTCCAGAAATGATTGAAGCTACTGACTGAATGAAAGGAGCTGGCATCTCACTCTCTTTGAATCTTCTTTATCATGCTAAGAGGAGCAGGAAAAAGCAAAAAATTTCAGAATTGCACCTTGCAATGCGGAGAAATTACTGTTTGTGCATTTACAATATTCATTGATTTTTGCCATTGAAAAACGTCCAGAAATGATTGAAGCTACTGACTGAATGAAAGGAGCTGGCATCTCACTCTCTTTGAATCTTCTTTATCATGCTAAGAGGAGCAGGAAAAAGCAAAAAATTTCAGAATTGCACCTTGCAATGCGGAGAAATTACTGTTTGTGCATTTACAATATTCATTGATTTTTGCCATTGAAAAACATCCAGAAATGATTGAACCTACCGACTGAATGAAAGGAGCTGGCATCTCACTCTCTTTGAATCTTCTTTATCATGCTAAGAGGAGCAGGAAAAAGCAAAAAATTTCAGAATTGCACCTTGCAATGCGGAGAAATTACTGTTTGTGCATTTACAATATACATTGATTTTTGCCATTGAAAAACGTCCAGAAATGATTGAAGCTACTGACTGAATGAAAGGAGCTGGCATCTCACTCTCTTTGAATCTTCTTTATCATGCTAAGAGGAGCAGGAAAAAGCAAAAAATTTCAGAATTGCACCTTGCAATGCGGAGAAATTACTGTTTGTGCATTTACAATATTCATTGATTTTTGCCATTGAAAAACGTCCAGAAATGATTGAAGCTACTGACTGAATGAAAGGAGCTGGCATCTCACTCTCTTTGAATCTTCTTTATCATGCTAAGAGGAGCAGGAAAAAGCAAAAAATTTCAGAATTGCACCTTGCAATGCGGAGAAATTACTGTTTGTGCATTTACAATATTCATTGATTTTTGCCATTGAAAAACATCATGTTATTCATATACCAGAAATGTTTGAAGCTACTGACTGAATGAAAGGAGCTGGCATGTCACTCTCTTTGAATCTTCTTTATCATGCTAAGAGGAGCAGGAAAAAGCAAAAAATTTCAGAATTGCACCTTGCAATGCGGAGAAATTACTGTTTGTGCATTTACAATATTCATTGATTTTTGCCATTGAAAAACGTCCAGAAATGATTGAAGCTACTGACTGAATGAAAGGAGCTGGCATCTCACTCTCTTTGAATCTTCTTTATCATGCTAAGAGGAGCAGGAAAAAGCAAAAAATTTCAGAATTGCACCTTGCAATGCGGAGAAATTACTGTTTGTGCATTTACAATATTCATTGATTTTTGCCATTGAAAAACGTCCAGAAATGATTGAAGCTACTGACTGAATGAAAGGAGCTGGCATCTCACTCTCTTTGAATCTTCTTTATCATGCTAAGAGGAGCAGGAAAAAGCAAAAAATTTCAGAATTGCACCTTGCAATGCGGAGAAATTACTGTTTGTGCATTTACAATATTCATTGATTTTTGCCATTGAAAAACATCATGTTATTCATATACCAGAAATGTTTGAAGCTACTGACTGAATGAAAGGAGCTGGCATGTCACTCTCTTTGAATCTTCTTTATCATGCTAAGAGGAGCAGGAAAAAGCAAAAAATTTCAGAATTGCACCTTGCAATGCGGAGAAATTACTGTTTGTGCATTTACAATATTCATTGATTTTTGCCATTGAAAAACGTCCAGAAATGATTGAAGCTACTGACTGAATGAAAGGAGCTGGCATCTCACTCTCTTTGAATCTTCTTTATCATGCTAAGAGGAGCAGGAAAAAGCAAAAAATTTCAGAATTGCACCTTGCAATGCGGAGAAATTACTGTTTGTGCATTTACAATATTCATTGATTTTTGCCATTGAAAAACATCGTTATTCATATACCAGAAATGATTGAAGCTACTGACTGAATGAAAGGAGCTGGCATCTCACTCTCTTTGAATCTTCTTTATCATGCTAAGAGGAGCAGGAAAAAGCAAAAAATTTCAGAATTGCACCTTGCAATGCGGAGAAATTACTGTTTGTGCATTTACAATATTCATTGATTTTTGCCATTGAAAAACGTCCAGAAATGATTGAAGCTACTGACTGAATGAAAGGAGCTGGCATCTCACTCTCTTTGAATCTTCTTTATCATGCTAAGAGGAGCAGGAAAAAGCAAAAAATTTCAGAATTGCACCTTGCAATGCGGAGAAATTACTGTTTGTGCATTTACAATATTCATTGATTTTTGCCATTGAAAAACATCATGTTATTCATATACCAGAAATGTTTGAAGCTACTGACTGAATGAAAGGAGCTGGAATCTCACTCTCTTTGAATCTTCTTTATCATGCTAAGAGGAGCAGGAAAAAGCAAAAAATTTCAGAATTGCACCTTGCAATGCGGAGAAATTACTGTTTGTGCATTTACAATATTCATTGATTTTTGCCATTGAAAAACGTCCAGAAATGATTGAAGCTACTGACTGAATGAAAGGAGCTGGCATCTCACTCTCTTTGAATCTTCTTTATCATGCTAAGAGGAGCAGGAAAAGGCAAAAAATTTCAGAATTGCACCTTGCAATGCGGAGAAATTACTGTTTGTGCATTTACAATATTCATTGATTTTTGCCATTGAAAAACATCATGTTATTCATATACCAGAAATGTTTGAAGCTACTGACTGAATGAAAGGAGCTGGCATCTCACTCTCTTTGAATCTTCTTTATCATGCTAAGAGGAGCAGGAAAAACCAAAAAATTTCAGAATTGCACCTTGCAATGCGAATAAATTACTGTTTGTGCATTTACAATATTCATTGATTTTTGCCATTGAAAAACATCATGTTATTCATATACCAGAAATGATTGAAGCTACTGACTGAATGAAAGGAGCTGGCATCTCACTCTCTTTGAATCTTCTTTATCATGCTAAGAGGAGCAGGAAAAAGCAAAACATTTCAGAATTGCACCTTGCAATGCGGAGAAATTACTGTTTGTGCATTTACAATATTCATTGATTTTTGCCATTGAAAAACATCATGTTATTCACATACCAGAAATGATTGAAGCTACTGACTGAATGAAAGGAGCTGGCATCTCACTCTCTTTGAATCTTCTTTATCATGCTAAGAGGAGCAGGAAAAAGCAAAAAATTTCAGAATTGCACCTCGCAATGCGGAGAAATTACTGTTTGTGCATTTACAATATTCATTGATTTTTGCCATTGAAAAACGTCCAGAAATGATTGAAGCTACTGACTGAATGAAAGGAGCTGGCATCTCACTCTCTTTGAATCTTCTTTATCATGTTAAGAGGAGCAGGAAAAAGCAAAAAATTTCAGAATTGCACCTTGCAATGCGGAGAAATTGCTGTTTGTGCATTTACAAAATTCATTGATTTTTGCCATTGAAAAACATCATGTTATTCATATACCAGAAATGTTTGAAGCTACTGACTGAATGAAAGGAGCTGGCATCTCACTCTCTTTGAATCTTCTTTATCATGCTAAGAGGAGCAGGAAAAAGCAAAAAATTTCAGAATTGCACCTTGCAATGCGGAGAAATTACTGTTTGTGCATTTACAATATTCATTGATTTTTGCCATTGAAAAACGTCCAGAAATGATTGAAGCTACTGACTGAATGAAAGGAGCTGGCATCTCACTCTCTTTGAATCTTCTTTATCATGCTAAGAGGAGCAGGAAAAAGCAAAAAATTTCAGAATTGCACCTTGCAATGCGGAGAAATTACTGTTTGTGCATTTACAATATACATTGATTTTTGCCATTGAAAAACGTCCAGAAATGATTGAAGCTACTGACTGAATGAAAGGAGCTGGCATCTCACTCTCTTTGAATCTTCTTTATCATGCTAAGAGGAGCAGGAAAAAGCAAAAAATTTCAGAATTGCACCTTGCAATGCGGAGAAATTACTGTTTGTGCATTTACAATATTCATTGATTTTTGCCGTTGAAAAAAGTCCAGAAATGATTGAAGCTACTGACTGAATGAAAGGAGCTGGCATCTCACTCTCTTTGAATCTTCTTTATCATGCTAAGAGGAGCAGGAAAAAGCAAAAAATTTCAGAATTGCACCTTGCAATGCGGAGAAATTACTGTTTGTGCATTTACAATATTCATTGATTTTTGCCGTTGAAAAAAGTCCAGAAATGATTGAAGCTACTGACTGAATGAAAGGAGCTGGCATCTCACTCTCTTTGAATCTTCTTTATCATGCTAAGAGGAGCAGGAAAAAGCAAAAAATTTCAGAATTGCACCTTGCAATGCGGAGAAATTACTGTTTGTGCATTTACAATATTCATTGATTTTTGCCATTGAAAAACATCATGTTATTCATATACCAGAAATGATTGAAGCTACTGACTGAATGAAAGGAGCTGGCATCTCACTCTCTTTGAATCTTCTTTATCATGCTAAGAGGAGCAGGAAAAAGCAAGAAATTTCAGAATTGCACCTTGCAATGCGGAGAAATTACTGTTTGTGCATTTACAATATTCATTGATTTTTGCCATTGAAAAACATCATGTTATTCATATACCAGAAATGTTTGAAGCTACTGACTGAATGAAAGGAGCTGGCATCTCACTCTCTTTGAATCTTCTTTATCATGCTAAGAGGAGCAGGAAAAAGCAAAAAATTTCAGAATTGCACCTTGCAATGTGGAGAAATTACTGTTTGTGCATTTACAATATTCATTGATTTTTACCATTGAAAAACGTCCAGAAATGATTGAAGCTACTGACTGAATGAAAGTAGCTGCCATCTCACTCTCTTTGAATCTTTTTTATCATGCTAAGAGGAGCAGGAAAAAGCAAAAAATTTCAGACTTGCACCTTGCAATGCGGAGAAATTACTGTTTGTGCATTTACAATATTCATTGATTTTTGCCATTGAAAAACATCATGTTATTCATATACCAGAAATGTTTGAAGCTACTGACTGAATGAAAGGAGCTGGCATCTCACTCTCTTTGAATCTTCTTTATCATGCTAAGAGGAGCAGGAAAAAGCAAAAAATTTCAGAATTGCACCTTGCAATGCGGAGAAATTACTTTTTGTGCATTTACAATATTCATTGATTTTTGCCATTGAAAAACGTCCAGAAATGATTGAAGCTACTGACTGAATGAAAGGAGCTGGCATCTCACTCTCTTTGAATCTTCTTTATCATGCTAAGAGGAGCAGGAAAAAGCAAAAAATTTCAGAATTGCACCTTGCAATGCGGAGAAATTACTGTTTGTGCATTTACAATATTCATTGATTTTTGCCATTGAAAAACGTCCAGAAATGATTGAAGCTACTGACTGAATGAAAGGAGCTGGCATCTCACTCTCTTTGAATCTTCTTTATCATGCTAAGAGGAGCAGGAAAAAGCAAAAAATTTCAGAATTGCACCTTGCAATGCGGAGAAATTACTGTTTGTGCATTTACAATATTCATTGATTTTTGCCATTGAAAAACGTCCAGAAATGATTGAAGCTACTGACTGAATGAAAGGAGCTGGCATCTCACTCTCTTTGAATCTTCTTTATCATGCTAAGAGGAGCAGGAAAAAGCAAAAAATTTCAGAATTGCACCTTGCAATGCGGAGAAATTACAGTTTGTGCATTTACAATATTCATTGATTTTTGCCATTGAGAAACGTCCAGAAATGATTGAAGCTACTGACTGAATGAAAGGAGCTGGCATCTCACTCTCTTTGAATCTTCTTTATCATGCTAAGAGGAGCAGGAAAAAGCAAAAAATTTCAGAATTGCACCTTGCAATGCGGAGAAATTACTGTTTGTGCATTTACAATATTCATTGATTTTTGCCATTGAAAAACATCATGTTATTCATATACCAGAAATGTTTGAAGCTACTGACTGAATGAAAGGAGCTGGCATGTCACTCTCTTTGAATCTTCTTTATCATGCTAAGAGGAGCAGGAAAAAGCAAAAAATTTCAGAATTGCACCTTGCAATGCGGAGAAATTACTGTTTGTGCATTTACAATATTCATTGATTTTTGCCATTGAAAAACGTCCAGAAATGATTGAAGCTACTGACTGAATGAAAGGAGCTGGCATCTCACTCTCTTTGAATCTTCTTTATCATGCTAAGAGGAGCAGGAAAAAGCAAAAAATTTCAGAATTGCACCTTGCAATGCGGAGAAATTACTGTTTGTGCATTTACAATATTCATTGATTTTTGCCATTGAAAAACATCATGTTATTCATATACCAGAAATGATTGAAGCTACTGACTGAATGAAAGGAGCTGGCATCTCACTCTCTTTGAATCTTCTTTATCATGCTAAGAGGAGCAGGAAAAAGCAAAAAATTTCAGAATTGCACCTTGCAATGCGGAGAAATTACTGTTTGTGCATTTACAATATTCATTGATTTTTGCCATTGAAAAACGTCCAGAAATGATTGAAGCTACTGACTGAATGAAAGGAGCTGGCATCTCACTCTCTTTGAATCTTCTTTATCATGCTAAGAGGAGCAGGAAAAAGCAAAAAATTTCAGAATTGCACCTTGCAATGCGGAGAAATTACTGTTTGTGCATTTACAATATTCATTGATTTTTGCCATTGAAAAACATCATGTTATTCATATACCAGAAATGTTTGAAGCTACTGACTGAATGAAAGGAGCTGGAATCTCACTCTCTTTGAATCTTCTTTATCATGCTAAGAGGAGCAGGAAAAAGCAAAAAATTTCAGAATTGCACCTTGCAATGCGGAGAAATTACTGTTTGTGCATTTACAATATTCATTGATTTTTGCCATTGAAAAACATCCAGAAATGATTGAAGCTACTGACTGAATGAAAGGAGCTGGCATCTCACTCTCTTTGAATCTTCTTTATCATGCTAAGAGGAGCAGGAAAAGGCAAAAAATTTCAGAATTGCACCTTGCAATGCGGAGAAATTACTGTTTGTGCATTTACAATATTCATTGATTTTTGCCATTGAAAAACATCATGTTATACATATACCAGAAATGTTTGAAGCTACTGACTGAATGAAAGGAGCTGGCATCTCACTCTCTTTGAATCTTCTTTATCATGCTAAGAGGAGCAGGAAAAACCAAAAAATTTCAGAATTGCACCTTGCAATGCGAATAAATTACTGTTTGTGCATTTACAATATTCATTGATTTTTGCCATTGAAAAACATCATGTTATTCATATACCAGAAATGATTGAAGCTACTGACTGAATGAAAGGAGCTGGCATCTCACTCTCTTTGAATCTTCTTTATCATGCTAAGAGGAGCAGGAAAAAGCAAAACATTTCAGAATTGCACCTTGCAATGCGGAGAAATTACTGTTTGTGCATTTACAATATTCATTGATTTTTGCCATTGAAAAACATCATGTTATTCACATACCAGAAATGATTGAAGCTACTGACTGAATGAAAGGAGCTGGCATCTCACTCTCTTTGAATCTTCTTTATCATGCTAAGAGGAGCAGGAAAAAGCATAAAATTTCAGAATTGCACCTCGCAATGCGGAGAAATTACTGTTTGTGCATTTACAATATTCATTGATTTTTGCCATTGAAAAACGTCCAGAAATGATTGAAGCTACTGACTGAATGAAAGGAGCTGGCATCTCACTCTCTTTGAATCTTCTTTATCATGCTAAGAGGAGCAGGAAAAAGCAAAAAATTTCAGAATTGCACCTTGCAATGCGGAGAAATTGCTGTTTGTGCATTTACAAAATTCATTGATTTTTGCCATTGAAAAACATCATGTTATTCATATACCAGAAATGTTTGAAGCTACTGACTGAATGAAAGGAGCTGGCATCTCACTCTCTTTGAATCTTCTTTATCATGCTAAGAGGAGCAGGAAAAAGCAAAAAATTTCAGAATTGCACCTTGCAATGCGGAGAAATTACTGTTTGTGCATTTACAATATTCATTGATTTTTGCCATTGAAAAACGTCCAGAAATGATTGAAGCTACTGACTGAATGAAAGGAGCTGGCATCTCACTCTCTTTGAATCTTCTTTATCATGCTAAGAGGAGCAGGAAAAAGCAAAAAATTTCAGAATTGCACCTTGCAATGCGGAGAAATTACTGTTTGTGCATTTACAATATACATTGATTTTTGCCATTGAAAAACGTCCAGAAATGATTGAAGCTACTGACTGAATGAAAGGAGCTGGCATCTCACTCTCTTTGAATCTTCTTTATCATGCTAAGAGGAGCAGGAAAAAGCAAAAAATTTCAGAATTGCACCTTGCAATGCGGAGAAATTACTGTTTGTGCATTTACAATATTCATTGATTTTTGCCGTTGAAAAAAGTCCAGATATGATTGAAGCTACTGACTGAATGAAAGGAGCTGGCATCTCACTCTCTTTGAATCTTCTTTATCATGCTAAGAGGAGCAGGAAAAAGCAAAAAATTTCAGAATTGCACCTTGCAATGCGGAGAAATTACTGTTTGTGCATTTACAATATTCATTGATTTTTGCCATTGAAAAACATCATGTTATTCATATACCAGAAATGATTGAAGCTACTGACTGAATGAAAGGAGCTGGCATCTCACTCTCTTTGAATCTTCTTTATCATGCTAAGAGGAGCAGGAAAAAGCAAGAAATTTCAGAATTGCACCTTGCAATGCGGAGAAATTACTGTTTGTGCATTTACAATATTCATTGATTTTTGCCATTGAAAAACATCATGTTATTCATATACCAGAAATGTTTGAAGCTACTGACTGAATGAAAGGAGCTGGCATCTCACTCTCTTTGAATCTTCTTTATCATGCTAAGAGGAGCAGGAAAAAGCAAAAAATTTCAGAATTGCACCTTGCAATGTGGAGAAATTACTGTTTGTGCATTTACAATATTCATTGATTTTTACCATTGAAAAACGTCCAGAAATGATTGAAGCTACTGACTGAATGAAAGTAGCTGCCATCTCACTCTCTTTGAATCTTTTTTATCATGCTAAGAGGAGCAGGAAAAAGCAAAAAATTTCAGACTTGCACCTTGCAATGCGGAGAAATTACTGTTTGTGCATTTACAATATTCATTGATTTTTGCCATTGAAAAACATCATGTTATTCATATACCAGAAATGTTTGAAGCTACTGACTGAATGAAAGGAGCTGGCATCTCACTCTCTTTGAATCTTCTTTATCATGCTAAGAGGAGCAGGAAAAAGCAAAAAATTTCAGAATTGCACCTTGCAATGCGGAGAAATTACTTTTTGTGCATTTACAATATTCATTGATTTTTGCCATTGAAAAACGTCCAGAAATGATTGAAGCTACTGACTGAATGAAAGGAGCTGGCATCTCACTCTCTTTGAATCTTCTTTATCATGCTAAGAGGAGCAGGAAAAAGCAAAAAATTTCAGAATTGCACCTTGCAATGCGGAGAAATTACTGTTTGTGCATTTACAATATTCATTGATTTTTGCCATTGAAAAACGTCCAGAAATGATTGAAGCTACTGACTGAATGAAAGGAGCTGGCATCTCACTCTCTTTGAATCTTCTTTATCATGCTAAGAGGAGCAGGAAAAAGCAAAAAATTTCAGAATTGCACCTTGCAATGCGGAGAAATTACTGTTTGTGCATTTACAATATTCATTGATTTTTGCCATTGAAAAACATGTAATTCATATACCAGAAATGTTTGAAGCTACTGACTGAATGAAAGGAGCTGGCACCTCACTCTCTTTGAATCTTCTTTATCATGCTAAGAGGAGCGGGAAAAAGCAAAAAATTTCAGAATTGCACCTTGCAATGCGGAGAAATTACTGTTTGTGCATTTACAATATTCATTGATTTTTGCCATTGAAAAACGTCCAGAAATGATTGAAGGTACTGACTGAATGAAAGGAGCTGGCATCTCACTCTCTTTGAATCTTCTTTATCATGCTAAGAGGAGCAGGAAAAAGCAAAAAATTTCAGAATTGCACCTTGCAATGCGGAGAAATTACTGTTTGTGCATTTACAATATTCATTGATTTTTGCCATTGAAAAACGTCCAGAAATGATTGAAGCTACTGACTGAATGAAAGGAGCTGGCATCTCACTCTCTTTGAATCTTCTTTATCATGCTAAGAGGAGCAGGAAAAAGCAAAAAATTTCAGAATTGCAACTTGCAATGCGGAGAAATTACAGTTTGTGCATTTACAATATTCATTGATTTTTGCCATTGAGAAACGTCCAGAAATGATTGAAGCTACTGACTGAATGAAAGGAGCTGGCATCTCACTCTCTTTGAATCTTCTTTATCATGCTAAGAGGAACAGGAAAAAGCAAAAAATTTCAGAATTGCACCTTGCAATGCGGAGAAATTACTGTTTGTGCATTTACAATATTCATTGATTTTTGCCATTGAAAAACATCATGTTATTTATATACCAGAAATGTTTGAAGCTACTGACTGAATGAAAGGAGCTGGCATCTCACTCTCTTTGAATCTTCTTTATCATGCTAAGAGGAGCAGGAAAAAGCAAAAAATTTCAGAATTGCACCTTGCAATGTGGAGAAATTACTGTTTGTGCATTTACAATATTCATTGATTTTTACCATTGAAAAACGTCCAGAAATGATTGAAGCTACTGACTGAATGAAAGTAGCTGGCATCTCACTCTCTTTGAATCTTCTTTATCATGCTAAGAGGAGCAGGAAAAAGCAAAAAATTTCAGACTTGCACCTTGCAATGCGGAGAAATTACTATTTGTGCATTTACAATATTCATAGATTTTTGCCATTGAAAAACATCATGTTATTCATATACCAGAAATGTTTGAAGCTACTGACTGAATGAAAGGAGCTGGCATCTCACTCTCTTTGAATCTTCTTTATCATGCTAAGAGGAGCAGGAAAAAGCAAAAAATTTCAGAATTGCACCTTGCAATGCGGAGAAATTACTGTTTGTGCATTTACAATATTCATTGATTTTTGCCATTGAAAAACATCATGTTATTCATATACCAGAAATGTTTGAAGCTACTGACTGAATGAAAGGAGCTGACATCTCACTCTCTTTGAATCTTCTTTATCATGCTAAGAGGAGCAGGAAAAAGCAAAAAATTTCAGAATTGCACCTTGCAATGCGGAGAAATTACTGTTTGTGCATTTACAATATTCATTGATTTTTGCCATTGAAAAATGTCCAGAAATGATTGAAGCTACTGACTGAATGAAAGGAGCTGGCATCTCACTCTCTTTGAATCATGCTAAGAGGAGCAGGAAAAAGCAAAAAATTTCAGAATTGCACCTTGCAATGTGGAGAAATTACTGTGTGCATTTACAATATTCATTGATTTTTACCATTGAAAAACGTCCAGAAATGATTGAAGCTACTGACTGAATGAAAGTAGCTGCCATCTCACTCTCTTTGAATCTTTTTTATCATGCTAAGAGGAGCAGGAAAAACCAAAAAATTTCAGACTTGCACCTTGCAATGCGGAGAAATTACTGTTTGTGCATTTACAATATTCATTGATTTTTGCCATTGAAAAACATCATGTTATTCATATACCAGAAATGTTTGAAGCTACTGACTGAATGAAAGGAGCTGGCATCTCACTCTCTTTGAATCTTCTTTATCATGCTAAGAGGAGCAGGAAAAAGCAAAAAATTTCAGAATTGCACCTTGCAATGCGGAGAAATTACTTTTTGTGCATTTACAATATTCATTGATTTTTGCCATTGAAAAACGTCCAGAAATGATTGAAGCTACTGACTGAATGAAAGGAGCTGGCATCTCACTCTCTTTGAATCTTCTTTATCATGCTAAGAGGAGCAGGAAAAAGCAAAAAATTTCAGAATTGCACCTTGCAATGCGGAGAAATTACTGTTTGTGCATTTACAATATTCATTGATTTTTGCCATTGAAAAACGTCCAGAAATGATTGAAGCTACTGACTGAATGAAAGGAGCTGGCATCTCACTTTGAATCTTCTTTATCATGCTAAGAGGAGCAGGAAAAAGCAAAAAATTTCAGAATTGCACCTTGCAATGCGGAGAAATTACTGTTTGTGCATTTACAATATTCATTGATTTTTGCCATTGAAAAACATGTAATTCATATACCAGAAATGTTTGAAGCTACTGACTGAATGAAAGGAGCTGGCACCTCACTCTCTTTGAATCTTCTTTATCATGCTAAGAGGAGCGGGAAAAAGCAAAAAATTTCAGAATTGCACCTTGCAATGCGGAGAAATTACTGTTTGTGCATTTACAATATTCATTGATTTTTGCCATTGAAAAACGTCCAGAAATGATTGAAGGTACTGACTGAATGAAAGGAGCTGGCATCTCACTCTCTTTGAATCTTCTTTATCATGCTAAGAGGAGCAGGAAAAAGCAAAAAATTTCAGAATTGCACCTTGCAATGCGGAGAAATTACTGTTTGTGCATTTACAATATTCATTGATTTTTGCCATTGAAAAACGTCCAGAAATGATTGAAGCTACTGACTGAATGAAAGGAGCTGGCATCTCACTCTCTTTGAATCTTCTTTATCATGCTAAGAGGAGCAGGAAAAAGCAAAAAATTTCAGAATTGCACCTTGCAATGCGGAGAAATTACAGTTTGTGCATTTACAATATTCATTGATTTTTGCCATTGAGAAACGTCCAGAAATGATTGAAGCTACTGACTGAATGAAAGGAGCTGGCATCTCACTCTCTTTGAATCTTCTTTATCATGCTAAGAGGAACAGGAAAAAGCAAAAAATTTCAGAATTGCACCTTGCAATGCGGAGAAATTACTGTTTGTGCATTTACAATATTCATTGATTTTTGCCATTGAAAAACATCATGTTATTTATATACCAGAAATGTTTGAAGCTACTGACTGAATGAAAGGAGCTGGCATCTCACTCTCTTTGAATCTTCTTTATCATGCTAAGAGGAGCAGGAAAAAGCAAAAAATTTCAGAATTGCACCTTGCAATGTGGAGAAATTACTGTTTGTGCATTTACAATATTCATTGATTTTTACCATTGAAAAACGTCCAGAAATGATTGAAGCTACTGACTGAATGAAAGTAGCTGGCATCTCACTCTCTTTGAATTTTCTTTATCATGCTAAGAGGAGCAGGAAAAAGCAAAAAATTTCAGACTTGCACCTTGCAATGCGGAGAAATTACTGCTTGTGCATTTACAATATTCATTGATTTTTGCCATTGAAAAACATCATGTTATTCATATACCAGAAATGTTTGAAGCTACTGACTGAATGAAAGGAGCTGGCATCTCACTCTCTTTGAATCTTCTTTATCATGCTAAGAGGAGCAGGAAAAAGCAAAAAATTTCAGAATTGCACCTTGCAATGCGGAGAAATTACTGTTTGTGCATTTACAATATTCATTGATTTTTGCCATTGAAAAATGTCCAGAAATGATTGAAGCTACTGACTGAATGAAAGGAGCTGGCATCTCACTCTCTTTGAATCATGCTAAGAGGAGCAGGAAAAAGCAAAAAATTTCAGAATTGCACCTTACAATGCGGAGAAATTACAGTTTGTGCATTTACAATATTCATTGATTTTTGCCATGGAAAAACATCATGTTATTCATATACCAGAAATGTTTGAAGCTACTGACTGAATGAAAGGAGCTGGCATCTCACTCTCTTTGAATCTTCTTTATCATGCTAAGAGGAGCAGGAAAAAGCAAAAAATTTTAGAATTGCACCTTGCAATGTGGAGAAATTACTGTTTGTGCATTTACAATATTCATTGATTTTTACCAATGAAAAACGTCCAGAAATGATTGAAGCTACTGACTGAATGAAAGTAGCTGGCATCTCACTCTCTTTGAATCTTCTTTATCATGCTAAGAGGAGCAGGAAAAAGCAAAAAATTTCAGACTTGCACCTTGCAATGCGGAGAAATTACTGTTTGTGCATTTACAATATTCATTGATTTTTGCCATTGAAAAACATCATGTTATTCATATACCAGAAATGTTTGAAGCTACTGACTGAATGAAAGGAGCTGGCATCTCACTCTCTTTGAATCTTCTTTATCATGCTAAGAGGAGCAGGAAAAAGCAAAAAATTTCAGAATTGCACCTTGCAATGCGGAGAAATTACTGTTTGTGCATTTACAATATTCATTGATTTTTGCCATTGAAAAACGT
This sequence comes from Phyllobates terribilis, assembly GCF_046119375.1. Lineage (NCBI taxonomy): Eukaryota > Metazoa > Chordata > Amphibia > Anura > Dendrobatidae > Phyllobates > Phyllobates terribilis. The sequence goes on along the minus strand of NW_027368346.1, from coordinate 30,472 downwards.
CCAGAAATGATTGAAGCTACTGACTGAATGAAAGGAGCTGGCATCTCACTCTCTTTGAATCTTCTTTATCATGCTAAGAGGAGCAGGAAAAAGCAAAAAATTTCAGAATTGCACCTTGCAATGCGGAGAAATTACTGTTTGTGCATTTACAATATTCATTGATTTTTGCCATTGAAAAACGTCCAGAAATGATTGAAGCTACTGACTGAATGAAAGGAGCTGGCATCTCACGCTCTTTGAATCTTCTTTATCATGCTAAGAGGAGCAGGAAAAAGCAAAAAATTTCAGAATTGCACCTTGCAATGCGGAGAAATTACTGTTTGTGCATTTACAATATTCATTGATTTTTGCCATTGAAAAACATGTTATTCATATACCAGAAATGTTTGAAGCTACTGACTGAATGAAAGGAGCTGGCACCTCACTCTCTTTGAAACTTCTTTATCATGCTAAGAGGAGCGGGAAAAAGCAAAAAATTTCAGAATTGCACCTTGCAATGCGGAAAAATTACTGTTTGTGCATTTACAATATTCATTGATTTTTGCCATTGAAAAACGTCCAGAAATGATTGAAGGTACTGACTGAATGAAAGGAGCTGGCATCTCACTCTCTTTGAATCTTCTTTATCATGCTAAGAGGAGCAGGAAAAAGCAAAAAATTTCAGAATTGCACATTGCAATGCGGAGAAATTACTGTTTGTGCATTTACAATATTCATTGATTTTTGCCATTGAAAAACGTCCAGAAATGATTGAAGCTACTGACTGAATGAAAGGAGCTGGCATCTCACTCTCTTTGAATCTTCTTTATCATGCTAAGAGGAGCAAGAAAAAGCAAAAAATTTCAGAATTGCACCTTGCAATGCGGAGAAATTACAGTTTGTGCATTTACAATATTCATTGATTTTTGCCATTGAAAAACATCCAGAAATGATTGAAGCTACTGACTGAATGAAAGGAGCTGGCATCTCACTCTCTTTGAATCTTCTTTATCATGCTAAGAGGAGCAGGAAAAAGCAAAAAATTTCAGAATTGCACCTTGCAATGCGGAGAAATTACTGTTTGTGCATTTACAATATTCATTGATTTTTGCCATTGAAAAACATCATGTTATTCATATACCAGAAATGTTTGAAGCTACTGACTGAATGAAAGGAGCTGGCATCTCACTCTCTTTGAATCTTCTTTATCATGCTAAGAGGAGCAGGAAAAAGCAAAAAATTTCAGAATTGCACCTTGCAATGTGGAGAAATTACTGTTTGTGCATTTACAATATTCATTGATTTTTACCATTGAAAAACGTCCAGAAATGATTGAAGCTACTGACTGAATGAAAGTAGCTGGCATCTCACTCTCTTTGAATCTTCTTTATCATGCTAAGAGGAGCAGGAAAAAGCAAAAAATTTCAGACTTGCACCTTGCAATGCGGAGAAATTACTGTTTGTGCATTTACAATATTCATTGATTTTTGCCATTGAAAAACATCATGTTATTCATATACCAGAAATGTTTGAAGCTACTGACTGAATGAAAGGAGCTGGCATCTCACTCTCTTTGAATCTTCTTTATCATGCTAAGAGGAGCAGGAAAAAGCAAAAAATTTCAGAATTGCACCTTGCAATGCGGAGAAATTACTGTTTGTGCATTTACAATATTCATTGATTTTTGCCATTGAAAAACATCATGTTATTCATATACCAGAAATGTTTGAAGCTACTGACTGAATGAAAGGAGCTGGCATCTCAATCTCTTTGAATCTTCTTTATCATGCTAAGAGGAGCAGGATAAAGCAAAAAATTTCAGAATTGCACCTTGCAATGTGGAGAAATTACTGTTTGTGCATTTACAATATTCATTGATTTTTACCATTGAAAAATGTCCAGAAATGATTGAAGCTACTGACTGAATGAAAGTAGCTGGCATCTCACTCTCTTTGAATCTTCTTTATCATGCTAAGAGGAGCAGGAAAAAGCAAAAAATTTCAGACTTGCACCTTGCAATGCGGAGAAATTACTGTTTGTGCATTTACAATATTCATTGATTTTTGCCATTGAAAAACATCATGTTATTCATATACCAGAAATGTTTGAAGCTACTGACTGAATGAAAGGAGCTGGCATCTCACTCTCTTTGAATCTTCTTTATCATGCTAAGAGGAGCAGGAAAAAGCAAAAAATTTCAGACTTGCACCTTGCAATGCGGAGAAATTACTGTTTGTGCATTTACAATATTCATTGATTTTTGCCATTGAAAAACATCATGTTATTCATATACCAGAAATGTTTTAAGCTACTGACTGAATGAAAGGAACTGGCATCTCACTCTCTTTGAATCTTCTTTATCATGCTAAGAGGAGCAGGAAAAAGCAAAAAATTTCAGAATTGCAACTTGCAATGCGGAGAAATTACTGTTTGTGCATTTACAATATTCATTGATTTTTGCCATTGAAAAACGTCCAGAAATGATTGAAGGTACTGACTGAATGAAAGGAGCTGGCATCTCACTCTCTTTGAATCTTCTTTATCATTCTAAGAGGAGCAGGAAAAAGCAAAAAATTTCAGAATTGCACCTTGCAATGCGGAGAAATTACTGTTTGTGCATTTACAATATTCATTGATTTTTGCCATTGAAAAACGTCCAGAAATGATTGAAGCTACTGACTCAATGAATGGAGCTGGCATCTCACTCTCTTTGAATCTTCTTTATCATGCTAAGAGGAGCAGGAAAAAGCAAAAAATTTCAGAATTGCACCTTGCAATGCGGAGAAATTACAGTTTGTGCATTTACAATATTCATTGATTTTTGCCATTGAAAAACGTCCAGAAATGATTGAAGCTACTGACTGAATGAAAGGAGCTGGCATCTCACTCTCTTTGAATCTTCTTTATCATGCTAAGAGGAGCAGGAAAAAGCAAAAAATTTCAGAATTGCACCTTGCAATGCGGAGAAATTACTGTTTGTGCATTTACAATATTCGTTGATTTTTGCCATTGAAAAACGTCCAGAAATGATTGAAGCTACTGACTGAATGAAAGGAGCTGGCATCTCACTCTCTTTGAATCTTCTTTATCATGCTAAGAGGAGCAGGAAAAAGCAAAAAATTTCAGAATTGCACCTTGCAATGCGGAGAAATTACAGTTTGTGCATTTACAATATTCATTGATTTTTGCCATTGAAAAACGTCCAGAAATGATTGAAGCTACTGACTGAATGAAAGGAGCTGGCATCTCACTCTCTTTGAATCTTCTTTATCATGCTAAGAGGAGCAGGAAAAAGCAAAAAATTTTAGAATTGCACCTTGCAATGCGGAGAAATTACTGTTTGTGCATTTACAATATTCATTGATTTTTGCCATTGAAAAACATGTTATTCATATACCAGAAATGTTTGAAGCTCCTGACTGAATGAAAGGAGCTGGCACCTCACTCTCTTTGAATCTTCTTTATCATGCTAAGAGGAGCAGGAAAAAGCAAAAAATTTCAGAATTGCACCTTGCAATGCGGAGAAATTACTGTTTGTGCATTTACAATATTCATTGATTTTTGCCATTGAAAAACGTCCAGAAATGATTGAAGCTACTGACTGAATGAAAGGAGCTAGCATCTCACTCTCTTTGAATCTTCTTTATCATGCTAAGAGGAGCAGGAAAAAGCAAAAAATTTCAGAATTGCACCTTGCAATGCGGAGAAATTACTGTTTGTGCATTTACAATATTCATTGATTTTTGCCATTGAAAATGTCCAGAAATGATTGAAGCTACTGACTGAATGAAAGGAGCTGGCATCTCACTCTCTTTGAATCTTCTTTATCATGCTAAGAGGAGCAGGAAAAAGCAAAAAATTTCAGAATTGCGCCTTGCAATGTGGAGAAATTACTGTTTGTGCATTTACAAAATTCATTGATTTTTGCCATTGAAAAACATCATGTTATTCATATACCAGAAATGATTGAAGCTACTGACTGAAGGAAAGGAGCTGGCATCTCACTCTCTTTGAATCTTCTTTATCATGCTAAGAGGAGCAGGAAAAAGCAAAAAATTTCAGAATTGCACCTTGCAATGCGGAGAAATTACTGTTTGTGCATTTACAATATTCATTGATTTTTGCCATTGAAAAACGTCCAGAAATGATTGAAGCTACTGACTGAATGAAAGGAGCTGGCATCTCACTCTCTTTGAATCTTCTTTATCATGCTAAGAGGAGCAGGAAAAAGCAAAAAATTTCAGAATTGCTCCTTGCAATGCGGAGAAATTACTGTTTGTGCATTTACAATATTCATTGATTTTTGCGATTGAAAAACATCATGTTATTCATATACCAGAAATGATTGAAGCTACTGACTGAATGAAAGGAGCTGGCATCTCATTCTCTTTGAATCTTCTTTATCATGCTAAGAGGAGCAGGAAAAAGTAAAAAATTTCAGAATTGCACCTTGCAATGCGGAGAAATTACTGTTTGTGCATTTACAATATTCAATGATTTTTGCCATTGAAAAACGTCCAGAAATGATTGAAGCTACCGACTGAATGAAAGGAGCTGGCATCTCACTCTCTTTGAATCTTCTTTATCATGCTAAGAGGAGCAGGAAAAAGCAAAAAATTTCAGAATTGCACCTTGCAATGCGGAGAAATTACTGTTTGTGCATTTACAATATTCATTGATTTTTGCCATTGAAAAACGTCCAGAAATGATTGAAGCTACTGACTGAATGAAAGGAGCTGGCATCTCACTCTCTTTGAATCTTCTTTATCATGCTAAGAGGAGCAGGAAAAAGCAAAAAATTTCAGAATTGCACCTTGCAATGCGGAGAAATTACTGTTTGTGCATTTACAATATTCATTGATTTTTGCCATTGAAAAACATCATGTTATTCATATACCAGAAATGTTTGAAGCTACTGACTGAATGAAAGGAGCTGGCATGTCACTCTCTTTGAATCTTCTTTATCATGCTAAGAGGAGCAGGAAAAAGCAAAAAATTTTAGAATTGCACCTTGCAATGTGGAGAAATTACTGTTTGTGCATTTACAATATTCATTGATTTTTACCAATGAAAAACGTCCAGAAATGATTGAAGCTACTGACTGAATGAAAGTAGCTGGCATCTCACTCTCTTTGAATCTTCTTTATCATGCTAAGAGGAGCAGGAAAAAGCAAAAAATTTCAGACTTGCACCTTGCAATGCGGAGAAATTACTGTTTGTGCATTTACAATATTCATTGATTTTTGCCATTGAAAAACATCATGTTATTCATATACCAGAAATGTTTGAAGCTACTGACTGAATGAAAGGAGCTGGCATCTCACTCTCTTTGAATCTTCTTTATCATGCTAAGAGGAGCAGGAAAAAGCAAAAAATTTCAGAATTGCACCTTGCAATGCGGAGAAATTACTGTTTGTGCATTTACAATATTCATTGATTTTTGCCATTGAAAAACGTCCAGAAATGATTGAAGCTACTGACTGAATGAAAGGAGCTGGCATCTCACTCTCTTTGAATCTTCTTTATCATGCTAAGAGGAGCAGGAAAAAGCAAAAAATTTCAGAATTGCACCTTGCAATGCGGAGAAATTACTGTTTGTGCATTTACAATATTCATTGATTTTTGCCATTGAAAAACGTCCAGAAATGATTGAAGCTACTGACTGAATGAAAGGAGCTGGCATCTCACGCTCTTTGAATCTTCTTTATCATGCTAAGAGGAGCAGGAAAAAGCAAAAAATTTCAGAATTGCACCTTGCAATGCGGAGAAATTACTGTTTGTGCATTTACAATATTCATTGATTTTTGCCATTGAAAAACATGTTATTCATATACCAGAAATGTTTGAAGCTACTGACTGAATGAAAGGAGCTGGCACCTCACTCTCTTTGAAACTTCTTTATCATGCTAAGAGGAGCGGGAAAAAGCAAAAAATTTCAGAATTGCACCTTGCAATGCGGAAAAATTACTGTTTGTGCATTTACAATATTCATTGATTTTTGCCATTGAAAAACGTCCAGAAATGATTGAAGGTACTGACTGAATGAAAGGAGCTGGCATCTCACTCTCTTTGAATCTTCTTTATCATGCTAAGAGGAGCAGGAAAAAGCAAAAAATTTCAGAATTGCACATTGCAATGCGGAGAAATTACTGTTTGTGCATTTACAATATTCATTGATTTTTGCCATTGAAAAACGTCCAGAAATGATTGAAGCTACTGACTGAATGAAAGGAGCTGGCATCTCACTCTCTTTGAATCTTCTTTATCATGCTAAGAGGAGCAAGAAAAAGCAAAAAATTTCAGAATTGCACCTTGCAATGCGGAGAAATTACAGTTTGTGCATTTACAATATTCATTGATTTTTGCCATTGAAAAACATCCAGAAATGATTGAAGCTACTGACTGAATGAAAGGAGCTGGCATCTCACTCTCTTTGAATCTTCTTTATCATGCTAAGAGGAGCAGGAAAAAGCAAAAAATTTCAGAATTGCACCTTGCAATGCGGAGAAATTACTGTTTGTGCATTTACAATATTCATTGATTTTTGCCATTGAAAAACATCATGTTATTCATATACCAGAAATGTTTGAAGCTACTGACTGAATGAAAGGAGCTGGCATCTCACTCTCTTTGAATCTTCTTTATCATGCTAAGAGGAGCAGGAAAAAGCAAAAAATTTCAGAATTGCACCTTGCAATGTGGAGAAATTACTGTTTGTGCATTTACAATATTCATTGATTTTTACCATTGAAAAACGTCCAGAAATGATTGAAGCTACTGACTGAATGAAAGTAGCTGGCATCTCACTCTCTTTGAATCTTCTTTATCATGCTAAGAGGAGCAGGAAAAAGCAAAAAATTTCAGACTTGCACCTTGCAATGCGGAGAAATTACTGTTTGTGCATTTACAATATTCATTGATTTTTGCCATTGAAAAACATCATGTTATTCATATACCAGAAATGTTTGAAGCTACTGACTGAATGAAAGGAGCTGGCATCTCACTCTCTTTGAATCTTCTTTATCATGCTAAGAGGAGCAGGAAAAAGCAAAAAATTTCAGAATTGCACCTTGCAATGCGGAGAAATTACTGTTTGTGCATTTACAATATTCATTGATTTTTGCCATTGAAAAACATCATGTTATTCATATACCAGAAATGTTTGAAGCTACTGACTGAATGAAAGGAGCTGGCATCTCAATCTCTTTGAATCTTCTTTATCATGCTAAGAGGAGCAGGATAAAGCAAAAAATTTCAGAATTGCACCTTGCAATGTGGAGAAATTACTGTTTGTGCATTTACAATATTCATTGATTTTTACCATTGAAAAATGTCCAGAAATGATTGAAGCTACTGACTGAATGAAAGTAGCTGGCATCTCACTCTCTTTGAATCTTCTTTATCATGCTAAGAGGAGCAGGAAAAAGCAAAAAATTTCAGACTTGCACCTTGCAATGCGGAGAAATTACTGTTTGTGCATTTACAATATTCATTGATTTTTGCCATTGAAAAACATCATGTTATTCATATACCAGAAATGTTTGAAGCTACTGACTGAATGAAAGGAGCTGGCATCTCACTCTCTTTGAATCTTCTTTATCATGCTAAGAGGAGCAGGAAAAAGCAAAAAATTTCAGACTTGCACCTTGCAATGCGGAGAAATTACTGTTTGTGCATTTACAATATTCATTGATTTTTGCCATTGAAAAACATCATGTTATTCATATACCAGAAATGTTTTAAGCTACTGACTGAATGAAAGGAACTGGCATCTCACTCTCTTTGAATCTTCTTTATCATGCTAAGAGGAGCAGGAAAAAGCAAAAAATTTCAGAATTGCAACTTGCAATGCGGAGAAATTACTGTTTGTGCATTTACAATATTCATTGATTTTTGCCATTGAAAAACGTCCAGAAATGATTGAAGGTACTGACTGAATGAAAGGAGCTGGCATCTCACTCTCTTTGAATCTTCTTTATCATTCTAAGAGGAGCAGGAAAAAGCAAAAAATTTCAGAATTGCACCTTGCAATGCGGAGAAATTACTGTTTGTGCATTTACAATATTCATTGATTTTTGCCATTGAAAAACGTCCAGAAATGATTGAAGCTACTGACTCAATGAATGGAGCTGGCATCTCACTCTCTTTGAATCTTCTTTATCATGCTAAGAGGAGCAGGAAAAAGCAAAAAATTTCAGAATTGCACCTTGCAATGCGGAGAAATTACAGTTTGTGCATTTACAATATTCATTGATTTTTGCCATTGAAAAACGTCCAGAAATGATTGAAGCTACTGACTGAATGAAAGGAGCTGGCATCTCACTCTCTTTGAATCTTCTTTATCATGCTAAGAGGAGCAGGAAAAAGCAAAAAATTTCAGAATTGCACCTTGCAATGCGGAGAAATTACTGTTTGTGCATTTACAATATTCGTTGATTTTTGCCATTGAAAAACGTCCAGAAATGATTGAAGCTACTGACTGAATGAAAGGAGCTGGCATCTCACTCTCTTTGAATCTTCTTTATCATGCTAAGAGGAGCAGGAAAAAGCAAAAAATTTCAGAATTGCACCTTGCAATGCGGAGAAATTACAGTTTGTGCATTTACAATATTCATTGATTTTTGCCATTGAAAAACGTCCAGAAATGATTGAAGCTACTGACTGAATGAAAGGAGCTGGCATCTCACTCTCTTTGAATCTTCTTTATCATGCTAAGAGGAGCAGGAAAAAGCAAAAAATTTTAGAATTGCACCTTGCAATGCGGAGAAATTACTGTTTGTGCATTTACAATATTCATTGATTTTTGCCATTGAAAAACATGTTATTCATATACCAGAAATGTTTGAAGCTCCTGACTGAATGAAAGGAGCTGGCACCTCACTCTCTTTGAATCTTCTTTATCATGCTAAGAGGAGCAGGAAAAAGCAAAAAATTTCAGAATTGCACCTTGCAATGCGGAGAAATTACTGTTTGTGCATTTACAATATTCATTGATTTTTGCCATTGAAAAACGTCCAGAAATGATTGAAGCTACTGACTGAATGAAAGGAGCTAGCATCTCACTCTCTTTGAATCTTCTTTATCATGCTAAGAGGAGCAGGAAAAAGCAAAAAATTTCAGAATTGCACCTTGCAATGCGGAGAAATTACTGTTTGTGCATTTACAATATTCATTGATTTTTGCCATTGAAAATGTCCAGAAATGATTGAAGCTACTGACTGAATGAAAGGAGCTGGCATCTCACTCTCTTTGAATCTTCTTTATCATGCTAAGAGGAGCAGGAAAAAGCAAAAAATTTCAGAATTGCGCCTTGCAATGTGGAGAAATTACTGTTTGTGCATTTACAAAATTCATTGATTTTTGCCATTGAAAAACATCATGTTATTCATATACCAGAAATGATTGAAGCTACTGACTGAAGGAAAGGAGCTGGCATCTCACTCTCTTTGAATCTTCTTTATCATGCTAAGAGGAGCAGGAAAAAGCAAAAAATTTCAGAATTGCACCTTGCAATGCGGAGAAATTACTGTTTGTGCATTTACAATATTCATTGATTTTTGCCATTGAAAAACGTCCAGAAATGATTGAAGCTACTGACTGAATGAAAGGAGCTGGCATCTCACTCTCTTTGAATCTTCTTTATCATGCTAAGAGGAGCAGGAAAAAGCAAAAAATTTCAGAATTGCTCCTTGCAATGCGGAGAAATTACTGTTTGTGCATTTACAATATTCATTGATTTTTGCGATTGAAAAACATCATGTTATTCATATACCAGAAATGATTGAAGCTACTGACTGAATGAAAGGAGCTGGCATCTCATTCTCTTTGAATCTTCTTTATCATGCTAAGAGGAGCAGGAAAAAGTAAAAAATTTCAGAATTGCACCTTGCAATGCGGAGAAATTACTGTTTGTGCATTTACAATATTCAATGATTTTTGCCATTGAAAAACGTCCAGAAATGATTGAAGCTACCGACTGAATGAAAGGAGCTGGCATCTCACTCTCTTTGAATCTTCTTTATCATGCTAAGAGGAGCAGGAAAAAGCAAAAAATTTCAGAATTGCACCTTGCAATGCGGAGAAATTACTGTTTGTGCATTTACAATATTCATTGATTTTTGCCATTGAAAAACGTCCAGAAATGATTGAAGCTACTGACTGAATGAAAGGAGCTGGCATCTCACTCTCTTTGAATCTTCTTTATCATGCTAAGAGGAGCAGGAAAAAGCAAAAAATTTCAGAATTGCACCTTGCAATGCGGAGAAATTACTGTTTGTGCATTTACAATATTCATTGATTTTTGCCATTGAAAAACATCATGTTATTCATATACCAGAAATGTTTGAAGCTACTGACTGAATGAAAGGAGCTGGCATGTCACTCTCTTTGAATCTTCTTTATCATGCTAAGAGGAGCAGGAAAAAGCAAAAAATTTCAGAATTGCACCTTGCAATGCGGAGAAATTACTGTTTGTGCATTTACAATATTCATTGATTTTTGCCATTGAAAAACGTCCAGAAATGATTGAAGCTACTGACTGAATGAAAGGAGCTGGCATCTCACTCTCTTTGAATCTTCTTTATCATGCTAAGAGGAGCAGGAAAAAGCAAAAAATTTCAGAATTGCACCTTGCAATGCGGAGAAATTACTGTTTGTGCATTTACAATATTCATTGATTTTTGCCATTGAAAAACGTCCAGAAATGATTGAAGCTACTGACTGAATGAAAGGAGCTGGCATCTCACTCTCTTTGAATCTTCTTTATCATGCTAAGAGGAGCAGGAAAAAGCAAAAAATTTCAGAATTGCACCTTGCAATGCGGAGAAATTACTGTTTGTGCATTTACAATATTCATTGATTTTTGCCATTGAAAAACATCATGTTATTCATATACCAGAAATGTTTGAAGCTACTGACTGAATGAAAGGAGCTGGCATGTCACTCTCTTTGAATCTTCTTTATCATGCTAAGAGGAGCAGGAAAAAGCAAAAAATTTCAGAATTGCACCTTGCAATGCGGAGAAATTACTGTTTGTGCATTTACAATATTCATTGATTTTTGCCATTGAAAAACGTCCAGAAATGATTGAAGCTACTGACTGAATGAAAGGAGCTGGCATCTCACTCTCTTTGAATCTTCTTTATCATGCTAAGAGGAGCAGGAAAAAGCAAAAAATTTCAGAATTGCACCTTGCAATGCGGAGAAATTACTGTTTGTGCATTTACAATATTCATTGATTTTTGCCATTGAAAAACATCGTTATTCATATACCAGAAATGATTGAAGCTACTGACTGAATGAAAGGAGCTGGCATCTCACTCTCTTTGAATCTTCTTTATCATGCTAAGAGGAGCAGGAAAAAGCAAAAAATTTCAGAATTGCACCTTGCAATGCGGAGAAATTACTGTTTGTGCATTTACAATATTCATTGATTTTTGCCATTGAAAAACGTCCAGAAATGATTGAAGCTACTGACTGAATGAAAGGAGCTGGCATCTCACTCTCTTTGAATCTTCTTTATCATGCTAAGAGGAGCAGGAAAAAGCAAAAAATTTCAGAATTGCACCTTGCAATGCGGAGAAATTACTGTTTGTGCATTTACAATATTCATTGATTTTTGCCATTGAAAAACATCATGTTATTCATATACCAGAAATGTTTGAAGCTACTGACTGAATGAAAGGAGCTGGAATCTCACTCTCTTTGAATCTTCTTTATCATGCTAAGAGGAGCAGGAAAAAGCAAAAAATTTCAGAATTGCACCTTGCAATGCGGAGAAATTACTGTTTGTGCATTTACAATATTCATTGATTTTTGCCATTGAAAAACGTCCAGAAATGATTGAAGCTACTGACTGAATGAAAGGAGCTGGCATCTCACTCTCTTTGAATCTTCTTTATCATGCTAAGAGGAGCAGGAAAAGGCAAAAAATTTCAGAATTGCACCTTGCAATGCGGAGAAATTACTGTTTGTGCATTTACAATATTCATTGATTTTTGCCATTGAAAAACATCATGTTATTCATATACCAGAAATGTTTGAAGCTACTGACTGAATGAAAGGAGCTGGCATCTCACTCTCTTTGAATCTTCTTTATCATGCTAAGAGGAGCAGGAAAAACCAAAAAATTTCAGAATTGCACCTTGCAATGCGAATAAATTACTGTTTGTGCATTTACAATATTCATTGATTTTTGCCATTGAAAAACATCATGTTATTCATATACCAGAAATGATTGAAGCTACTGACTGAATGAAAGGAGCTGGCATCTCACTCTCTTTGAATCTTCTTTATCATGCTAAGAGGAGCAGGAAAAAGCAAAACATTTCAGAATTGCACCTTGCAATGCGGAGAAATTACTGTTTGTGCATTTACAATATTCATTGATTTTTGCCATTGAAAAACATCATGTTATTCACATACCAGAAATGATTGAAGCTACTGACTGAATGAAAGGAGCTGGCATCTCACTCTCTTTGAATCTTCTTTATCATGCTAAGAGGAGCAGGAAAAAGCAAAAAATTTCAGAATTGCACCTCGCAATGCGGAGAAATTACTGTTTGTGCATTTACAATATTCATTGATTTTTGCCATTGAAAAACGTCCAGAAATGATTGAAGCTACTGACTGAATGAAAGGAGCTGGCATCTCACTCTCTTTGAATCTTCTTTATCATGTTAAGAGGAGCAGGAAAAAGCAAAAAATTTCAGAATTGCACCTTGCAATGCGGAGAAATTGCTGTTTGTGCATTTACAAAATTCATTGATTTTTGCCATTGAAAAACATCATGTTATTCATATACCAGAAATGTTTGAAGCTACTGACTGAATGAAAGGAGCTGGCATCTCACTCTCTTTGAATCTTCTTTATCATGCTAAGAGGAGCAGGAAAAAGCAAAAAATTTCAGAATTGCACCTTGCAATGCGGAGAAATTACTGTTTGTGCATTTACAATATTCATTGATTTTTGCCATTGAAAAACGTCCAGAAATGATTGAAGCTACTGACTGAATGAAAGGAGCTGGCATCTCACTCTCTTTGAATCTTCTTTATCATGCTAAGAGGAGCAGGAAAAAGCAAAAAATTTCAGAATTGCACCTTGCAATGCGGAGAAATTACTGTTTGTGCATTTACAATATACATTGATTTTTGCCATTGAAAAACGTCCAGAAATGATTGAAGCTACTGACTGAATGAAAGGAGCTGGCATCTCACTCTCTTTGAATCTTCTTTATCATGCTAAGAGGAGCAGGAAAAAGCAAAAAATTTCAGAATTGCACCTTGCAATGCGGAGAAATTACTGTTTGTGCATTTACAATATTCATTGATTTTTGCCGTTGAAAAAAGTCCAGAAATGATTGAAGCTACTGACTGAATGAAAGGAGCTGGCATCTCACTCTCTTTGAATCTTCTTTATCATGCTAAGAGGAGCAGGAAAAAGCAAAAAATTTCAGAATTGCACCTTGCAATGCGGAGAAATTACTGTTTGTGCATTTACAATATTCATTGATTTTTGCCGTTGAAAAAAGTCCAGAAATGATTGAAGCTACTGACTGAATGAAAGGAGCTGGCATCTCACTCTCTTTGAATCTTCTTTATCATGCTAAGAGGAGCAGGAAAAAGCAAAAAATTTCAGAATTGCACCTTGCAATGCGGAGAAATTACTGTTTGTGCATTTACAATATTCATTGATTTTTGCCATTGAAAAACATCATGTTATTCATATACCAGAAATGATTGAAGCTACTGACTGAATGAAAGGAGCTGGCATCTCACTCTCTTTGAATCTTCTTTATCATGCTAAGAGGAGCAGGAAAAAGCAAGAAATTTCAGAATTGCACCTTGCAATGCGGAGAAATTACTGTTTGTGCATTTACAATATTCATTGATTTTTGCCATTGAAAAACATCATGTTATTCATATACCAGAAATGTTTGAAGCTACTGACTGAATGAAAGGAGCTGGCATCTCACTCTCTTTGAATCTTCTTTATCATGCTAAGAGGAGCAGGAAAAAGCAAAAAATTTCAGAATTGCACCTTGCAATGTGGAGAAATTACTGTTTGTGCATTTACAATATTCATTGATTTTTACCATTGAAAAACGTCCAGAAATGATTGAAGCTACTGACTGAATGAAAGTAGCTGCCATCTCACTCTCTTTGAATCTTTTTTATCATGCTAAGAGGAGCAGGAAAAAGCAAAAAATTTCAGACTTGCACCTTGCAATGCGGAGAAATTACTGTTTGTGCATTTACAATATTCATTGATTTTTGCCATTGAAAAACATCATGTTATTCATATACCAGAAATGTTTGAAGCTACTGACTGAATGAAAGGAGCTGGCATCTCACTCTCTTTGAATCTTCTTTATCATGCTAAGAGGAGCAGGAAAAAGCAAAAAATTTCAGAATTGCACCTTGCAATGCGGAGAAATTACTTTTTGTGCATTTACAATATTCATTGATTTTTGCCATTGAAAAACGTCCAGAAATGATTGAAGCTACTGACTGAATGAAAGGAGCTGGCATCTCACTCTCTTTGAATCTTCTTTATCATGCTAAGAGGAGCAGGAAAAAGCAAAAAATTTCAGAATTGCACCTTGCAATGCGGAGAAATTACTGTTTGTGCATTTACAATATTCATTGATTTTTGCCATTGAAAAACGTCCAGAAATGATTGAAGCTACTGACTGAATGAAAGGAGCTGGCATCTCACTCTCTTTGAATCTTCTTTATCATGCTAAGAGGAGCAGGAAAAAGCAAAAAATTTCAGAATTGCACCTTGCAATGCGGAGAAATTACTGTTTGTGCATTTACAATATTCATTGATTTTTGCCATTGAAAAACGTCCAGAAATGATTGAAGCTACTGACTGAATGAAAGGAGCTGGCATCTCACTCTCTTTGAATCTTCTTTATCATGCTAAGAGGAGCAGGAAAAAGCAAAAAATTTCAGAATTGCACCTTGCAATGCGGAGAAATTACAGTTTGTGCATTTACAATATTCATTGATTTTTGCCATTGAGAAACGTCCAGAAATGATTGAAGCTACTGACTGAATGAAAGGAGCTGGCATCTCACTCTCTTTGAATCTTCTTTATCATGCTAAGAGGAGCAGGAAAAAGCAAAAAATTTCAGAATTGCACCTTGCAATGCGGAGAAATTACTGTTTGTGCATTTACAATATTCATTGATTTTTGCCATTGAAAAACATCATGTTATTCATATACCAGAAATGTTTGAAGCTACTGACTGAATGAAAGGAGCTGGCATGTCACTCTCTTTGAATCTTCTTTATCATGCTAAGAGGAGCAGGAAAAAGCAAAAAATTTCAGAATTGCACCTTGCAATGCGGAGAAATTACTGTTTGTGCATTTACAATATTCATTGATTTTTGCCATTGAAAAACGTCCAGAAATGATTGAAGCTACTGACTGAATGAAAGGAGCTGGCATCTCACTCTCTTTGAATCTTCTTTATCATGCTAAGAGGAGCAGGAAAAAGCAAAAAATTTCAGAATTGCACCTTGCAATGCGGAGAAATTACTGTTTGTGCATTTACAATATTCATTGATTTTTGCCATTGAAAAACATCATGTTATTCATATACCAGAAATGATTGAAGCTACTGACTGAATGAAAGGAGCTGGCATCTCACTCTCTTTGAATCTTCTTTATCATGCTAAGAGGAGCAGGAAAAAGCAAAAAATTTCAGAATTGCACCTTGCAATGCGGAGAAATTACTGTTTGTGCATTTACAATATTCATTGATTTTTGCCATTGAAAAACGTCCAGAAATGATTGAAGCTACTGACTGAATGAAAGGAGCTGGCATCTCACTCTCTTTGAATCTTCTTTATCATGCTAAGAGGAGCAGGAAAAAGCAAAAAATTTCAGAATTGCACCTTGCAATGCGGAGAAATTACTGTTTGTGCATTTACAATATTCATTGATTTTTGCCATTGAAAAACATCATGTTATTCATATACCAGAAATGTTTGAAGCTACTGACTGAATGAAAGGAGCTGGAATCTCACTCTCTTTGAATCTTCTTTATCATGCTAAGAGGAGCAGGAAAAAGCAAAAAATTTCAGAATTGCACCTTGCAATGCGGAGAAATTACTGTTTGTGCATTTACAATATTCATTGATTTTTGCCATTGAAAAACATCCAGAAATGATTGAAGCTACTGACTGAATGAAAGGAGCTGGCATCTCACTCTCTTTGAATCTTCTTTATCATGCTAAGAGGAGCAGGAAAAGGCAAAAAATTTCAGAATTGCACCTTGCAATGCGGAGAAATTACTGTTTGTGCATTTACAATATTCATTGATTTTTGCCATTGAAAAACATCATGTTATACATATACCAGAAATGTTTGAAGCTACTGACTGAATGAAAGGAGCTGGCATCTCACTCTCTTTGAATCTTCTTTATCATGCTAAGAGGAGCAGGAAAAACCAAAAAATTTCAGAATTGCACCTTGCAATGCGAATAAATTACTGTTTGTGCATTTACAATATTCATTGATTTTTGCCATTGAAAAACATCATGTTATTCATATACCAGAAATGATTGAAGCTACTGACTGAATGAAAGGAGCTGGCATCTCACTCTCTTTGAATCTTCTTTATCATGCTAAGAGGAGCAGGAAAAAGCAAAACATTTCAGAATTGCACCTTGCAATGCGGAGAAATTACTGTTTGTGCATTTACAATATTCATTGATTTTTGCCATTGAAAAACATCATGTTATTCGCATACCAGAAATGATTGAAGCTACTGACTGAATGAAAGGAGCTGGCATCTCACTCTCTTTGAATCTTCTTTATCATGCTAAGAGGAGCAGGAAAAAGCATAAAATTTCAGAATTGCACCTCGCAATGCGGAGAAATTACTGTTTGTGCATTTACAATATTCATTGATTTTTGCCATTGAAAAACGTCCAGAAATGATTGAAGCTACTGACTGAATGAAAGGAGCTGGCATCTCACTCTCTTTGAATCTTCTTTATCATGCTAAGAGGAGCAGGAAAAAGCAAAAAATTTCAGAATTGCACCTTGCAATGCGGAGAAATTGCTGTTTGTGCATTTACAAAATTCATTGATTTTTGCCATTGAAAAACATCATGTTATTCATATACCAGAAATGTTTGAAGCTACTGACTGAATGAAAGGAGCTGGCATCTCACTCTCTTTGAATCTTCTTTATCATGCTAAGAGGAGCAGGAAAAAGCAAAAAATTTCAGAATTGCACCTTGCAATGCGGAGAAATTACTGTTTGTGCATTTACAATATTCATTGATTTTTGCCATTGAAAAACGTCCAGAAATGATTGAAGCTACTGACTGAATGAAAGGAGCTGGCATCTCACTCTCTTTGAATCTTCTTTATCATGCTAAGAGGAGCAGGAAAAAGCAAAAAATTTCAGAATTGCACCTTGCAATGCGGAGAAATTACTGTTTGTGCATTTACAATATACATTGATTTTTGCCATTGAAAAACGTCCAGAAATGATTGAAGCTACTGACTGAATGAAAGGAGCTGGCATCTCACTCTCTTTGAATCTTCTTTATCATGCTAAGAGGAGCAGGAAAAAGCAAAAAATTTCAGAATTGCACCTTGCAATGCGGAGAAATTACTGTTTGTGCATTTACAATATTCATTGATTTTTGCCGTTGAAAAAAGTCCAGATATGATTGAAGCTACTGACTGAATGAAAGGAGCTGGCATCTCACTCTCTTTGAATCTTCTTTATCATGCTAAGAGGAGCAGGAAAAAGCAAAAAATTTCAGAATTGCACCTTGCAATGCGGAGAAATTACTGTTTGTGCATTTACAATATTCATTGATTTTTGCCATTGAAAAACATCATGTTATTCATATACCAGAAATGATTGAAGCTACTGACTGAATGAAAGGAGCTGGCATCTCACTCTCTTTGAATCTTCTTTATCATGCTAAGAGGAGCAGGAAAAAGCAAGAAATTTCAGAATTGCACCTTGCAATGCGGAGAAATTACTGTTTGTGCATTTACAATATTCATTGATTTTTGCCATTGAAAAACATCATGTTATTCATATACCAGAAATGTTTGAAGCTACTGACTGAATGAAAGGAGCTGGCATCTCACTCTCTTTGAATCTTCTTTATCATGCTAAGAGGAGCAGGAAAAAGCAAAAAATTTCAGAATTGCACCTTGCAATGTGGAGAAATTACTGTTTGTGCATTTACAATATTCATTGATTTTTACCATTGAAAAACGTCCAGAAATGATTGAAGCTACTGACTGAATGAAAGTAGCTGCCATCTCACTCTCTTTGAATCTTTTTTATCATGCTAAGAGGAGCAGGAAAAAGCAAAAAATTTCAGACTTGCACCTTGCAATGCGGAGAAATTACTGTTTGTGCATTTACAATATTCATTGATTTTTGCCATTGAAAAACATCATGTTATTCATATACCAGAAATGTTTGAAGCTACTGACTGAATGAAAGGAGCTGGCATCTCACTCTCTTTGAATCTTCTTTATCATGCTAAGAGGAGCAGGAAAAAGCAAAAAATTTCAGAATTGCACCTTGCAATGCGGAGAAATTACTTTTTGTGCATTTACAATATTCATTGATTTTTGCCATTGAAAAACGTCCAGAAATGATTGAAGCTACTGACTGAATGAAAGGAGCTGGCATCTCACTCTCTTTGAATCTTCTTTATCATGCTAAGAGGAGCAGGAAAAAGCAAAAAATTTCAGAATTGCACCTTGCAATGCGGAGAAATTACTGTTTGTGCATTTACAATATTCATTGATTTTTGCCATTGAAAAACGTCCAGAAATGATTGAAGCTACTGACTGAATGAAAGGAGCTGGCATCTCACTCTCTTTGAATCTTCTTTATCATGCTAAGAGGAGCAGGAAAAAGCAAAAAATTTCAGAATTGCACCTTGCAATGCGGAGAAATTACTGTTTGTGCATTTACAATATTCATTGATTTTTGCCATTGAAAAACATGTAATTCATATACCAGAAATGTTTGAAGCTACTGACTGAATGAAAGGAGCTGGCACCTCACTCTCTTTGAATCTTCTTTATCATGCTAAGAGGAGCGGGAAAAAGCAAAAAATTTCAGAATTGCACCTTGCAATGCGGAGAAATTACTGTTTGTGCATTTACAATATTCATTGATTTTTGCCATTGAAAAACGTCCAGAAATGATTGAAGGTACTGACTGAATGAAAGGAGCTGGCATCTCACTCTCTTTGAATCTTCTTTATCATGCTAAGAGGAGCAGGAAAAAGCAAAAAATTTCAGAATTGCACCTTGCAATGCGGAGAAATTACTGTTTGTGCATTTACAATATTCATTGATTTTTGCCATTGAAAAACGTCCAGAAATGATTGAAGCTACTGACTGAATGAAAGGAGCTGGCATCTCACTCTCTTTGAATCTTCTTTATCATGCTAAGAGGAGCAGGAAAAAGCAAAAAATTTCAGAATTGCAACTTGCAATGCGGAGAAATTACAGTTTGTGCATTTACAATATTCATTGATTTTTGCCATTGAGAAACGTCCAGAAATGATTGAAGCTACTGACTGAATGAAAGGAGCTGGCATCTCACTCTCTTTGAATCTTCTTTATCATGCTAAGAGGAACAGGAAAAAGCAAAAAATTTCAGAATTGCACCTTGCAATGCGGAGAAATTACTGTTTGTGCATTTACAATATTCATTGATTTTTGCCATTGAAAAACATCATGTTATTTATATACCAGAAATGTTTGAAGCTACTGACTGAATGAAAGGAGCTGGCATCTCACTCTCTTTGAATCTTCTTTATCATGCTAAGAGGAGCAGGAAAAAGCAAAAAATTTCAGAATTGCACCTTGCAATGTGGAGAAATTACTGTTTGTGCATTTACAATATTCATTGATTTTTACCATTGAAAAACGTCCAGAAATGATTGAAGCTACTGACTGAATGAAAGTAGCTGGCATCTCACTCTCTTTGAATCTTCTTTATCATGCTAAGAGGAGCAGGAAAAAGCAAAAAATTTCAGACTTGCACCTTGCAATGCGGAGAAATTACTATTTGTGCATTTACAATATTCATAGATTTTTGCCATTGAAAAACATCATGTTATTCATATACCAGAAATGTTTGAAGCTACTGACTGAATGAAAGGAGCTGGCATCTCACTCTCTTTGAATCTTCTTTATCATGCTAAGAGGAGCAGGAAAAAGCAAAAAATTTCAGAATTGCACCTTGCAATGCGGAGAAATTACTGTTTGTGCATTTACAATATTCATTGATTTTTGCCATTGAAAAACATCATGTTATTCATATACCAGAAATGTTTGAAGCTACTGACTGAATGAAAGGAGCTGACATCTCACTCTCTTTGAATCTTCTTTATCATGCTAAGAGGAGCAGGAAAAAGCAAAAAATTTCAGAATTGCACCTTGCAATGCGGAGAAATTACTGTTTGTGCATTTACAATATTCATTGATTTTTGCCATTGAAAAATGTCCAGAAATGATTGAAGCTACTGACTGAATGAAAGGAGCTGGCATCTCACTCTCTTTGAATCATGCTAAGAGGAGCAGGAAAAAGCAAAAAATTTCAGAATTGCACCTTGCAATGTGGAGAAATTACTGTGTGCATTTACAATATTCATTGATTTTTACCATTGAAAAACGTCCAGAAATGATTGAAGCTACTGACTGAATGAAAGTAGCTGCCATCTCACTCTCTTTGAATCTTTTTTATCATGCTAAGAGGAGCAGGAAAAACCAAAAAATTTCAGACTTGCACCTTGCAATGCGGAGAAATTACTGTTTGTGCATTTACAATATTCATTGATTTTTGCCATTGAAAAACATCATGTTATTCATATACCAGAAATGTTTGAAGCTACTGACTGAATGAAAGGAGCTGGCATCTCACTCTCTTTGAATCTTCTTTATCATGCTAAGAGGAGCAGGAAAAAGCAAAAAATTTCAGAATTGCACCTTGCAATGCGGAGAAATTACTTTTTGTGCATTTACAATATTCATTGATTTTTGCCATTGAAAAACGTCCAGAAATGATTGAAGCTACTGACTGAATGAAAGGAGCTGGCATCTCACTCTCTTTGAATCTTCTTTATCATGCTAAGAGGAGCAGGAAAAAGCAAAAAATTTCAGAATTGCACCTTGCAATGCGGAGAAATTACTGTTT
The DNA here is from genome assembly GCF_046119375.1 of Phyllobates terribilis. NCBI lineage: Eukaryota > Metazoa > Chordata > Amphibia > Anura > Dendrobatidae > Phyllobates > Phyllobates terribilis. Next base: position 9,288 of record NW_027368346.1, on the reverse strand, counting down.
GTGCATTTACAATATTCATTGATTTTTGCCATTGAAAAACGTCCAGAAATGATTGAAGCTACTGACTGAATGAAAGGAGCTGGCATCTCACTTTGAATCTTCTTTATCATGCTAAGAGGAGCAGGAAAAAGCAAAAAATTTCAGAATTGCACCTTGCAATGCGGAGAAATTACTGTTTGTGCATTTACAATATTCATTGATTTTTGCCATTGAAAAACATGTAATTCATATACCAGAAATGTTTGAAGCTACTGACTGAATGAAAGGAGCTGGCACCTCACTCTCTTTGAATCTTCTTTATCATGCTAAGAGGAGCGGGAAAAAGCAAAAAATTTCAGAATTGCACCTTGCAATGCGGAGAAATTACTGTTTGTGCATTTACAATATTCATTGATTTTTGCCATTGAAAAACGTCCAGAAATGATTGAAGGTACTGACTGAATGAAAGGAGCTGGCATCTCACTCTCTTTGAATCTTCTTTATCATGCTAAGAGGAGCAGGAAAAAGCAAAAAATTTCAGAATTGCACCTTGCAATGCGGAGAAATTACTGTTTGTGCATTTACAATATTCATTGATTTTTGCCATTGAAAAACGTCCAGAAATGATTGAAGCTACTGACTGAATGAAAGGAGCTGGCATCTCACTCTCTTTGAATCTTCTTTATCATGCTAAGAGGAGCAGGAAAAAGCAAAAAATTTCAGAATTGCACCTTGCAATGCGGAGAAATTACAGTTTGTGCATTTACAATATTCATTGATTTTTGCCATTGAGAAACGTCCAGAAATGATTGAAGCTACTGACTGAATGAAAGGAGCTGGCATCTCACTCTCTTTGAATCTTCTTTATCATGCTAAGAGGAACAGGAAAAAGCAAAAAATTTCAGAATTGCACCTTGCAATGCGGAGAAATTACTGTTTGTGCATTTACAATATTCATTGATTTTTGCCATTGAAAAACATCATGTTATTTATATACCAGAAATGTTTGAAGCTACTGACTGAATGAAAGGAGCTGGCATCTCACTCTCTTTGAATCTTCTTTATCATGCTAAGAGGAGCAGGAAAAAGCAAAAAATTTCAGAATTGCACCTTGCAATGTGGAGAAATTACTGTTTGTGCATTTACAATATTCATTGATTTTTACCATTGAAAAACGTCCAGAAATGATTGAAGCTACTGACTGAATGAAAGTAGCTGGCATCTCACTCTCTTTGAATTTTCTTTATCATGCTAAGAGGAGCAGGAAAAAGCAAAAAATTTCAGACTTGCACCTTGCAATGCGGAGAAATTACTGCTTGTGCATTTACAATATTCATTGATTTTTGCCATTGAAAAACATCATGTTATTCATATACCAGAAATGTTTGAAGCTACTGACTGAATGAAAGGAGCTGGCATCTCACTCTCTTTGAATCTTCTTTATCATGCTAAGAGGAGCAGGAAAAAGCAAAAAATTTCAGACTTGCACCTTGCAATGCGGAGAAATTACTATTTGTGCATTTACAATATTCATTGATTTTTGCCATTGAAAAACATCATGTTATTCATATACCAGAAATGTTTGAAGCTACTGACTGAATGAAAGGAGCTGGCATCTCACTCTCTTTGAATCTTCTTTATCATGCTAAGAGGAGCAGGAAAAAGCAAAAAATTTCAGAATTGCACCTTGCAATGCGGAGAAATTACTGTTTGTGCATTTACAATATTCATTGTTTTTTGCCATTGAAAAACATCATGTTATTCATATACCAGAAATGTTTGAAGCTACTGACTGAATGAAAGGAGCTGACATCTCACTCTCTTTGAATCTTCTTTATCATGCTAAGAGGAGCAGGAAAAAGCAAAAAATTTCAGAATTGCACCTTGCAATGCGGAGAAATTACTGTTTGTGCATTTACAATATTCATTGATTTTTGCCATTGAAAAATGTCCAGAAATGATTGAAGCTACTGACTGAATGAAAGGAGCTGGCATCTCACTCTCTTTGAATCATGCTAAGAGGAGCAGGAAAAAGCAAAAAATTTCAGAATTGCACCTTACAATGCGGAGAAATTACTGTTTGTGCATTTACAATATTCATTGATTTTTGCCATGGAAAAACATCATGTTATTCATATACCAGAAATGTTTGAAGCTACTGACTGAATGAAAGGAGCTGGCATCTCACTCTCTTTGAATCTTCTTTATCATGCTAAGAGGAGCAGGAAAAAGCAAAAAATTTTAGAATTGCACCTTGCAATGTGGAGAAATTACTGTTTGTGCATTTACAATATTCATTGATTTTTACCATTGAAAAACGTCCAGAAATGATTGAAGCTACTGACTGAATGAAAGTAGCTGGCATCTCACTCTCTTTGAATCTTCTTTATCATGCTAAGAGGAGCAGGAAAAAGCAAAAAATTTCAGACTTGCACCTTGCAATGCGGAGAAATTACTGTTTGTGCATTTACAATATTCATTGATTTTTGCCATTGAAAAACATCATGTTATTCATATACCAGAAATGTTTGAAGCTACTGACTGAATGAAAGGAGCTGGCATCTCACTCTCTTTGAATCTTCTTTATCATGCTAAGAGGAGCAGGAAAAAGCAAAAAATTTCAGAATTGCACCTTGCAATGCGGAGAAATTACTGTTTGTGCATTTACAATATTCATTGATTTTTGCCATTGAAAAACGTCCAGAAATGATTGAAGCTACTGACTGAATGAAAGGAGCTGGCATCTCACTCTCTTTGAATCTTCTTTATCATGCTAAGAGGAGCAGGAAAAAGCAAAAAATTTCAGAATTGCACCTTGCAATGCGGAGAAATTACTGTTTGTGCATTTACAATATTCATTGATTTTTGCCATTGAAAAACGTCCAGAAATGATTGAAGCTACTGACTGAATGAAAGGAGCTGGCATCTCACGCTCTTTGAATCTTCTTTATCATGCTAAGAGGAGCAGGAAAAAGCAAAAAATTTCAGAATTGCACCTTGCAATGCGGAGAAATTACTGTTTGTGCATTTACAATATTCATTGATTTTTGCCATTGAAAAACATGTTATTCATATACCAGAAATGTTTGAAGCTACTGACTGAATGAAAGGAGCTGGCACCTCACTCTCTTTGAAACTTCTTTATCATGCTAAGAGGAGCGGGAAAAAGCAAAAAATTTCAGAATTGCACCTTGCAATGCGGAAAAATTACTGTTTGTGCATTTACAATATTCATTGATTTTTGCCATTGAAAAACGTCCAGAAATGATTGAAGGTACTGACTGAATGAAAGGAGCTGGCATCTCACTCTCTTTGAATCTTCTTTATCATGCTAAGAGGAGCAGGAAAAAGCAAAAAATTTCAGAATTGCACCTTGCAATGCGGAGAAATTACTGTTTGTGCATTTACAATATTCATTGATTTTTGCCATTGAAAAACGTCCAGAAATGATTGAAGCTACTGACTGAATGAAAGGAGCTGGCATCTCACTCTCTTTGAATCTTCTTTATCATGCTAAGAGGAGCAGGAAAAAGCAAAAAATTTCAGAATTGCACCTTGCAATGCGGAGAAATTACAGTTTGTGCATTTACAATATTCATTGATTTTTGCCATTGAAAAACATCCAGAAATGATTGAAGCTACTGACTGAATGAAAGGAGCTGGCATCTCACTCTCTTTGAATCTTCTTTATCATGCTAAGAGGAGCAGGAAAAAGCAAAAAATTTCAGAATTGCACCTTGCAATGCGGAGAAATTACTGTTTGTGCATTTACAATATTCATTGATTTTTGCCATTGAAAAACATCATGTTATTCATATACCAGAAATGTTTGAAGCTACTGACTGAATGAAAGGAGCTGGCATCTCACTCTCTTTGAATCTTCTTTATCATGCTAAGAGGAGCAGGAAAAAGCAAAAAATTTCAGAATTGCACCTTGCAATGTGGAGAAATTACTGTTTGTGCATTTACAATATTCATTGATTTTTACCATTGAAAAACGTCCAGAAATGATTGAAGCTACTGACTGAATGAAAGTAGCTGGCATCTCACTCTCTTTGAATCTTCTTTATCATGCTAAGAGGAGCAGGAAAAAGCAAAAAATTTCAGACTTGCACCTTGCAATGCGGAGAAATTACTGTTTGTGCATTTACAATATTCATTGATTTTTGCCATTGAAAAACATCATGTTATTCATATACCAGAAATGTTTGAAGCTACTGACTGAATGAAAGGAGCTGGCATCTCACTCTCTTTGAATCTTCTTTATCATGCTAAGAGGAGCAGGAAAAAGCAAAAAATTTCAGAATTGCACCTTGCAATGCGGAGAAATTACTGTTTGTGCATTTACAATATTCATTGATTTTTGCCATTGAAAAACATCATGTTATTCATATACCAGAAATGTTTGAAGCTACTGACTGAATGAAAGGAGCTGGCATCTCAATCTCTTTGAATCTTCTTTATCATGCTAAGAGGAGCAGGATAAAGCAAAAAATTTCAGAATTGCACCTTGCAATGTGGAGAAATTACTGTTTGTGCATTTACAATATTCATTGATTTTTACCATTGAAAAATGTCCAGAAATGATTGAAGCTACTGACTGAATGAAAGTAGCTGGCATCTCACTCTCTTTGAATCTTCTTTATCATGCTAAGAGGAGCAGGAAAAAGCAAAAAATTTCAGACTTGCACCTTGCAATGCGGAGAAATTACTGTTTGTGCATTTACAATATTCATTGATTTTTGCCATTGAAAAACATCATGTTATTCATATACCAGAAATGTTTGAAGCTACTGACTGAATGAAAGGAGCTGGCATCTCACTCTCTTTGAATCTTCTTTATCATGCTAAGAGGAGCAGGAAAAAGCAAAAAATTTCAGACTTGCACCTTGCAATGCGGAGAAATTACTGTTTGTGCATTTACAATATTCATTGATTTTTGCCATTGAAAAACATCATGTTATTCATATACCAGAAATGTTTGAAGCTACTGACTGAATGAAAGGAGCTGACATCTCACTCTCTTTGAATCTTCTTTATCATGCTAAGAGGAGCAGGAAAAAGCAAAAAATTTCAGAATTGCACCTTGCAATGCGGAGAAATTACTGTTTGTGCATTTACAATATTCATTGATTTTTGCCATTGAAAAATGTCCAGAAATGATTGAAGCTACTGACTGAATGAAAGGAGCTGGCATCTCACTCTCTTTGAATCATGCTAAGAGGAGCAGGAAAAAGCAAAAAATTTCAGAATTGCACCTTACAATGCGGAGAAATTACTGTTTGTGCATTTACAATATTCATTGATTTTTGCCATGGAAAAACATCATGTTATTCATATACCAGAAATGTTTGAAGCTACTGACTGAATGAAAGGAGCTGGCATCTCACTCTCTTTGAATCTTCTTTATCATGCTAAGAGGAGCAGGAAAAAGCAAAAAATTTTAGAATTGCACCTTGCAATGTGGAGAAATTACTGTTTGTGCATTTACAATATTCATTGATTTTTACCATTGAAAAACGTCCAGAAATGATTGAAGCTACTGACTGAATGAAAGTAGCTGGCATCTCACTCTCTTTGAATCTTCTTTATCATGCTAAGAGGAGCAGGAAAAAGCAAAAAATTTCAGACTTGCACCTTGCAATGCGGAGAAATTACTGTTTGTGCATTTACAATATTCATTGATTTTTGCCATTGAAAAACATCATGTTATTCATATACCAGAAATGTTTGAAGCTACTGACTGAATGAAAGAAGCTGGCATCTCACTCTCTTTGAATCTTCTTTATCATGCTAAGAGGAGCAGGAAAAAGCAAAAAATTTCAGAATTGCACCTTGCAATGCGGAGAAATTACTGTTTGTGCATTTACAATATTCATTGATTTTTGCCATTGAAAAACGTCCAGAAATGATTGAAGCTACTGACTGAATGAAAGGAGCTGGCATCTCACTCTCTTTGAATCTTCTTTATCATGCTAAGAGGAGCAGGAAAAAGCAAAAAATTTCAGAATTGCACCTTGCAATGCGGAGAAATTACTGTTTGTGCATTTACAATATTCATTGATTTTTGCCATTGAAAAACGTCCAGAAATGATTGAAGCTACTGACTGAATGAAAGGAGCTGGCATCTCACGCTCTTTGAATCTTCTTTATCATGCTAAGAGGAGCAGGAAAAAGCAAAAAATTTCAGAATTGCACCTTGCAATGCGGAGAAATTACTGTTTGTGCATTTACAATATTCATTGATTTTTGCCATTGAAAAACATGTTATTCATATACCAGAAATGTTTGAAGCTACTGACTGAATGAAAGGAGCTGGCACCTCACTCTCTTTGAAACTTCTTTATCATGCTAAGAGGAGCGGGAAAAAGCAAAAAATTTCAGAATTGCACCTTGCAATGCGGAAAAATTACTGTTTGTGCATTTACAATATTCATTGATTTTTGCCATTGAAAAACGTCCAGAAATGATTGAAGGTACTGACTGAATGAAAGGAGCTGGCATCTCACTCTCTTTGAATCTTCTTTATCATGCTAAGAGGAGCAGGAAAAAGCAAAAAATTTCAGAATTGCACCTTGCAATACGGAGAAATTACTGTTTGTGCATTTACAATATTCATTGATTTTTGCCATTGAAAAACGTCCAGAAATGATTGAAGCTACTGACTGAATGAAAGGAGCTGGCATCTCACTCTCTTTGAATCTTCTTTATCATGCTAAGAGGAGCAGGAAAAAGCAAAAAATTTCAGAATTGCACCTTGCAATGCGGAGAAATTACAGTTTGTGCATTTACAATATTCATTGATTTTTGCCATTGAAAAACATCCAGAAATGATTGAAGCTACTGACTGAATGAAAGGAGCTGGCATCTCACTCTCTTTGAATCTTCTTTATCATGCTAAGAGGAGCAGGAAAAAGCAAAAAATTTCAGAATTGCACCTTGCAATGCGGAGAAATTACTGTTTGTGCATTTACAATATTCATTGATTTTTGCCATTGAAAAACATCATGTTATTCATATACCAGAAATGTTTGAAGCTACTGACTGAATGAAAGGAGCTGGCATCTCACTCTCTTTGAATCTTCTTTATCATGCTAAGAGGAGCAGGAAAAAGCAAAAAATTTCAGAATTGCACCTTGCAATGTGGAGAAATTACTGTTTGTGCATTTACAATATTCATTGATTTTTACCATTGAAAAACGTCCAGAAATGATTGAAGCTACTGACTGAATGAAAGTAGCTGGCATCTCACTCTCTTTGAATCTTCTTTATCATGCTAAGAGGAGCAGGAAAAAGCAAAAAATTTCAGACTTGCACCTTGCAATGCGGAGAAATTACTGTTTGTGCATTTACAATATTCATTGATTTTTGCCATTGAAAAACATCATGTTATTCATATACCAGAAATGTTTGAAGCTACTGACTGAATGAAAGGAGCTGGCATCTCACTCTCTTTGAATCTTCTTTATCATGCTAAGAGGAGCAGGAAAAAGCAAAAAATTTCAGAATTGCACCTTGCAATGCGGAGAAATTACTGTTTGTGCATTTACAATATTCATTGATTTTTGCCATTGAAAAACATCATGTTATTCATATACCAGAAATGTTTGAAGCTACTGACTGAATGAAAGGAGCTGGCATCTCAATCTCTTTGAATCTTCTTTATCATGCTAAGAGGAGCAGGATAAAGCAAAAAATTTCAGAATTGCACCTTGCAATGTGGAGAAATTACTGTTTGTGCATTTACAATATTCATTGATTTTTACCATTGAAAAATGTCCAGAAATGATTGAAGCTACTGACTGAATGAAAGTAGCTGGCATCTCACTCTCTTTGAATCTTCTTTATCATGCTAAGAGGAGCAGGAAAAAGCAAAAAATTTCAGACTTGCACCTTGCAATGCGGAGAAATTACTGTTTGTGCATTTACAATATTCATTGATTTTTGCCATTGAAAAACATCATGTTATTCATATACCAGAAATGTTTGAAGCTACTGACTGAATGAAAGGAGCTGGCATCTCACTCTCTTTGAATCTTCTTTATCATGCTAAGAGGAGCAGGAAAAAGCAAAAAATTTCAGACTTGCACCTTGCAATGCGGAGAAATTACTGTTTGTGCATTTACAATATTCATTGATTTTTGCCATTGAAAAACATCATGTTATTCATATACCAGAAATGTTTTAAGCTACTGACTGAATGAAAGGAACTGGCATCTCACTCTCTTTGAATCTTCTTTATCATGCTAAGAGGAGCAGGAAAAAGCAAAAAATTTCAGAATTGCAACTTGCAATGCGGAGAAATTACTGTTTGTGCATTTACAATATTCATTGATTTTTGCCATTGAAAAACGTCCAGAAATGATTGAAGGTACTGACTGAATGAAAGGAGCTGGCATCTCACTCTCTTTGAATCTTCTTTATCATTCTAAGAGGAGCAGGAAAAAGCAAAAAATTTCAGAATTGCACCTTGCAATGCGGAGAAATTACTGTTTGTGCATTTACAATATTCATTGATTTTTGCCATTGAAAAACGTCCAGAAATGATTGAAGCTACTGACTCAATGAATGGAGCTGGCATCTCACTCTCTTTGAATCTTCTTTATCATGCTAAGAGGAGCAGGAAAAAGCAAAAAATTTCAGAATTGCACCTTGCAATGCGGAGAAATTACAGTTTGTGCATTTACAATATTCATTGATTTTTGCCATTGAAAAACGTCCAGAAATGATTGAAGCTACTGACTGAATGAAAGGAGCTGGCATCTCACTCTCTTTGAATCTTCTTTATCATGCTAAGAGGAGCAGGAAAAAGCAAAAAATTTCAGAATTGCACCTTGCAATGCGGAGAAATTACTGTTTGTGCATTTACAATATTCGTTGATTTTTGCCATTGAAAAACGTCCAGAAATGATTGAAGCTACTGACTGAATGAAAGGAGCTGGCATCTCACTCTCTTTGAATCTTCTTTATCATGCTAAGAGGAGCAGGAAAAAGCAAAAAATTTCAGAATTGCACCTTGCAATGCGGAGAAATTACAGTTTGTGCATTTACAATATTCATTGATTTTTGCCATTGAAAAACGTTCAGAAATGATTGAAGCTACTGACTGAATGAAAGGAGCTGGCATCTCACTCTCTTTGAATCTTCTTTATCATGCTAAGAGGAGCAGGAAAAAGCAAAAAATTTTAGAATTGCACCTTGCAATGCGGAGAAATTACTGTTTGTGCATTTACAATATTCATTGATTTTTGCCATTGAAAAACATGTTATTCATATACCAGAAATGTTTGAAGCTCCTGACTGAATGAA